>NC_083589.1:27750834-27933334 GCF_027579695.1 Neoarius graeffei | reverse complement strand
GACAGAGTGAGTTGGTCACTAAAATGCAGCTGACCTTGAGGAACTGGTAGAGGCAAATGGACATCCAATTACACAGCATCCTCTCAACTACCGTCTCTGATCTGTAGCCCGGATACAGAAACATGGATGATTTATATGAAATTAGTCCAGGTCCTTACTCAGTCCTTGCTGAAAGAGGTGGCGTCTTACCTGCGGAGCATGAGTTTGGGGTTTTTGCTGTGCACATGCTCCTCCATCAGCTCCAGCAGGAGCGTCCTCATGATGTCAGTGTAGTACTCCAGCTTCCCATGCAGGGCCACCGTCAGCAACGACGCGAAGTACACCTTATTTCTGGCATTAAACTCTTGCTGGCTCTCCAGAGTACGGATGAACTGTAGAACAGTCAGAGGAAGTAAAAATTTATTGTTACACACAGGACGACACTTGGTATGCGGTCTGTGGCATCTCTCTCTCAACTTGGGTGGTAGAGCTGTAACGATACACCCAACTCACGATTTGATTCGTATCGCGATTTTTGACCCACGATTCGATACGCCCACGATTTTTTTTTAAAATGTTTTTTTAAAGTAGTAAATTTGACTTATTAACATTTACTTACTTACATTAACTATTTAATAACAAATAATTCAGACCACTGCAGAGAATGAGTAATATGTATGCAAAAATGAACAAATGTATATCCAAAGATTGTTTTATTTCTCAAAATAATACTGTTGAGCCGGAAGCTCTGTTTTTTTCGGTTCTGAAAAAGTCATTTTTCCAAATCGTGCAAATCCGTTAAGATTTTGGGGGGGGTGCTCTCTCACTGTCTCACTCTCATAGGGCCAATGATTTTCTGTGATCGCGGAAAACAGATGGAAATTACGGAATTTTTATGGTGAAACATTGCTTGCGTGTCAAAATGTAACTGCCGCAGAAGGCTTCCGCCCAAGCAGACATGCCTTCAGTGTTGCCAGATATTGCTAACGTTTTCCACCCCAAAATATGTTCAAAACCAGCCAAAAAGCACCTAAACCCGCCCAATCTGGCAACACTGCATGCCTTTCCGGTCAAGTGATTGGCTTGTGGCACACCTAGCCAGCCAATGAGCTGCTTGTTTACAGATTCGCTCCCCGCGTCGCAACCAGAATGGCGACCGCTTAAAAGAAATGAATGCTCTGCCAGTGGCGAGTGTGGACGTTGCGTGACTCACAGAAGATTGTCGCAGGTCGGCGAAAAAACGACTTACTAATAGATATAAAAAAATAAAAGTAATTTAAGTAAGTTTAAAATGTAATTTAAATAAAAAGTAAAGTATTCATAAATTGAAGTTTGGAAGCGCCTCTGTTTTTGGGCTGAGGAGAAGTTTGAAAGGGTGTACCGCGATTCTGCCTTCTTGTATCGCGATACGGATCGTGGCTCTGCGTATCGCGATTTCGATTTGCATATCGTTACAGCCCTATTGGGTGGTATCTACTGTTTCCATAATATTTCATTTACCCTCTGAAGAGACTTTCAAATCCCTATTTGTGTACGAGCTGTACATAAGTCATTTATGTTTTGGATGCTAAAAGGCTTTAAGTGACTCGTGCTTTCCATGGTTGCCATGGTTTCAGTCGACAAGCATGCATTTGATCAGGTAACATAAGCGTTCTTGAATAAATTAGGCAAAAGCATACATTGATGAGGAAGGTCTTGCTGTTGAGCAGATTGGAGAACTGATTTAGTGCCTGTTCCACAGTGGCCCTGCGGTTTTCTGGGATGTCCAGCTTGCCAGTGATCATGACATCATTGGCACCATCTTTAGAGGGAAGGAAGAAGACGCGGTTCGTGTAATTCTTGTAGTCCAAGAAGGGAATCCGGGCCTCACTCAGATCACTGGTGTGGTCTTCCATCTCGATCATCAGATCTGAGACACGAGAGAGAGAGAGAGAGAGAGAGAGAGAGAGAGAGAATATACAAATTCTTATGACCTTTAATTTAACTGCATTATTAGATTTCTTAAAGGAAATGAATGTGATATGAACCAGCTCCATTATTCAGCAGAAACCCTGCTTTGTGAATAAAGGGAGATAAAAACACTTAGCTATGCAATGAACGCTTTAAACAACCCTTGAAACGTTCTTCCAAAATGTCCAGATTATCGCCTTCATGTCTTGTGTGTGCAAGAATGAAAAGTTGTGATGGAAAACAGGATTGCAGAAATATCATTTTGCCAAGATATTTAACAACCAATGGAAATCCTTGATTAAAAAGTGAAGAGACTATGATGTGCTGAGTACATGTGATCAGAAGGACCACTTATTTCCCTCCGTCGTACTAAAATTACGAAGGTGATTTTGGTTTTTCCAGCTGTAATACTGCATCCTTCATTAACAGCACCTTAATCCGAGTTATTATAATCAAGAGAAATGCGTATATAATAGCGGAGCTCTCCGTACACGAAGCGCACAGAGTGAAGCTCCATACTTAAGAGAGTATGGTAATGGAGCAACCTGATTTTTGATGGCTTTTGCGACCGTATGATGTTTGTACATGCGTCTACCACCACGGGGAACCTGATCCTAAGTGCAAGGCAACGTCTCTCAAACACTTGACCACTGGGCAATGAAATTTGTATCTTATATAAGATAGATGGGTTTTGAATCCAGCATTTATTTTTAATTTGCTTTTTAAAAAAAATGAGATTATTCACGAGCAAATTTTACACTCATCGGGAGCTCTGCTTTTAGGCAGTGCCTATATATTCTATTCACATTCACTAAATCTGAGCAATCGTGCGCTCTCATTGGCTACTCTACTACTAGGATATCGGCTCCTATACCGTGAGCAGAGAAAAACAAAATGGCGGAGCGTGTTGCTGAACCAACCAAGGACGAAATAAAAACTCTACTCCTAAACAAAACCCCCAAAAAAGCAACAAAATACGGAATACAAGTATTTGATGTACGTTTTTTTTTTTCAAGAATTATCGCATTTTTCACAAATTGCTCTTGTCGTTTCGTTGGTTTGTTTACATTCTTCATCTTTAAGCATTAAAATTTGTTGAATTTTAATGCAAACCCCCCCCCAAAAAAAAGTATTTGATGGTAAGAACACATCTTATTTTTCAAGAATCACCACATTTTTCACAAATTGCTGCCGTCATTTCACCGGTTTGTTTACACTAAGCGAAAATGATTTTGTCGGACGTTTGGTATAAAGTTTTTATTTATCGAATTTGCAAAAAATAAAAATGCTCAGTTTCTTAAAATCCAGTGAATGTGGATAGAATAAAACAGTTATTCCACTCGATCTCGTCGTACATGGCTTATAGCCAACTCACATACGACTCAATTTCATGTAATAACATTTATTTTTTTCACAGTCCAAATCCTGCGCTCTAATTGGCTGGTGAGCGGGTCCGTATCCTACGGTATGGACCCCAGTTACGGACCTCTGGTGATTCGCTTGTTCACAACAACAAACATAGTAGCATTTTTTGTCAACATTTATCTTTTTTTCATAAGACTTATTTATAAGATTACCAAAAATCTTATAAATTTTTGCCAGCATTTCTCAGGAGAATAGCATTAATTTTACAGCATGGATAGCAATAATGACAGTGTTCACAGCGAAAGCGAGTTTTACTACCCTGAGGAAGAAGAAATAAAAGAAAACATTTCAGGAGAAAGCTAAAAACCTCTAACTGTTGCTAACACCGAGCAAAAACATGGCTGAATCCTGAATGACTCCTATTTGTATAAATGGGGGACTACATAGGCGGCAAAATGTAGTTTTTTCCTGCCATGGAAGTGCACTTGTATACCGAGGAGGAAGCCATTTGCATTACAGCCGTGAATGAGGATTCAAAATGGCGGCTCGGCTCGGTTTTCCCTTTCGGGCGCTCTCGTTTTCTGTTAGAATTTGGTAAAGAAAAAAATAAATATATTATTTACCAGCTTAAGGTCGGTCCGTATGGTGAAATACCGTGACCTCGGCCCAGAGGCCTCACTCAGTACTTTCAAGACCTCGGTCACGGTATTTCACCATACGGACCTCCCAGCTGGGAAATAACATATACATATATATATATACACACACACACACACACACACACACACACACACACACACACATACATTATGCATAACCCACAGTCACACTTACATTTTATCTGGAAAACAACTGCAGTTTGTTTTTTTTTAATCATTATTGTGCAAAAATAACACTAACCAAAAGGATAACTCTCCCAAAAACTGTGTGATTGGTTGAACAATATTGAAGAGCCTTCAATACCCCCCTCAACCCACCCACCCACCCTAATTTATTCTGTATGGACAGGGATTAAATGTGTGTTGAAACTTTTTTCTCCCTCTGTTAGTGAAGCAAGCTGGGAATAGCACCACGTGTTTGTTTATATTTAGTTCTCAACATTGATATAAGGAAGAAGTTTTCACCGTTTCCGTCCTGGCAGGTTGAATTTAACTCAAGTATTGAGCAACCTTTCACTTTCTGCCATCTGGTTCAAGATCGATAGGTTCCTGACTCCAGATGAATGCTGGGAATAACCAATAAAACCGAGTGCACACCTGTGAACTCTTTTTTACAGCGATCCCGCACGCTCTCCTCCAGACTGTCCAGCTGGTGCTTCACCTTTTCGTACTCTCTCTCAGCTTGCTGGCTCTTTCTCCTACACGGGAAAAAAAAAAAAAAAAAAAGATGACAGAAGGTTTACCGTTTGAAAAGTTCCTGACTGTAATAGCAGGACACAGAGATGTGTAATCTAATTTACCTATAGCAGTACACAGACACAGCAATGAACAGCAGCATGGGCAGGATGACCGCTGGGATGATGATGTACAGTGGAACCTCGGTCTTCTTCTCATAGCGCACCGTGCCCACTTTCCACTCTCCATGGCCAAACTTAATCTGAGGGCGGGAAGAAGAAGAAGAAAAAAAAAAAGAGGGAGACAAGGAGCTGAGAGAGAGGACCCCCCCAAAAAAAGTGTAAAAGCATGAACACTTGAATGAAATCCAGAGCTCACCACCAGGTCCAGGGTCTCTGAACTGGTGTCTCTTCGCTGGCGTCTGGAGCGAGCTTTAGGAGGTTTGGATGGGGCCTCCAGGAACAGCTTATCATCGTGCAGGACCGTCACTGCGCACAACTCGTCTCCAACAAACGCCCGCGCCTCTTGAGCAGTCATGGCCTTGGAAAGACCTTGACCCTGCGTTTCACACACACAACACGAATTCACTAACATACAAGTTAATGGATTTTTCTCTGAAACTATAAGGATGAGGAGAAAAAAAAAAACAGGAAAAACTTACAAATATAGTTTTAACCTAAATGGAGACTGTACAGATTTTAATACGCTATAACACTACATGTATTTGAGGGACATGCAAAAGAGAAGCATGTCGAAAGCTTACAGCATTCCTAGTAAAATATACTGAATGTACAGTACCAGTCAAAAATTTGTACACACCTTCTAATTCAATCTTTTTTCTCATCTCATCTCATTATCTCTAGCCGCTTTATCCTGTTCTACAGGGTCGCAGGCAAGCTGGAGCCTATCCCAACTGACTACGGGCGAAAGGCGGGGTACACCCTGGACAAGTCGCCAGGTCATCACAGGACTCAAGCTTTTTTTTTTTTCCTTTATTTTTATTAATTAAAAGTCACTTCATGTCTTAAAATTATAATGGATGTTGTTTCTCTTTATTTAGCTGAGCGGTTCTTGACATAATATGGATTACTACAGTTGTAGTATGAATAGGGCTTGTTGTGGCCATTTTTTTCTACCAAACATTTCCTTGGCCACGCGAGGCAGAGTGTGGGGTTGTTTAGACGCGCATTCCAAAGTAAGCACACACGGAGAGTGAAATAAAACGAGATGTTGTTCCATTTATTTTCCACAGTCCGGTTGACTTTCAATGAATCCAACAAACAAGGTAAAAAAGGATATAAACTAAGAGGGTACGCTATGCGGTCGAAAACCGTCTCCTACTCACACTCTGTCTGCAAGGCACCTGTGAGTGTACCAATTAAATCTGTGATTCACGCCACCAATGCGCGTTGGAGGGAGGGGTTTCACAGTACCGCCCACATCACAGGTGCATTGGGCCAGACAAAGGGTGTTTAGGTCCAGGTAAGTATACATAAGAGGTAAGTATATAAACAAAGAGGTAGGCATATGAACATAACAGGTAAGTATTTATAACAATTAACTAAAAATATTTTTCTTGGGGGCGTCGTGGCTCAGGTGGATAAGGTGCCATACCATGAATCCGGGTTCGATTCCGACCCGAGGTCATTTCCTGATCCCTCCCCGTCTCTCTCTCCTGCTCATTTCCTGTCTCTACACTGTCCTATCCAATAAAGGTGAAAAAAGCCCAAAAAAAATCTTAAAAAAAAAAAAATTCTTTTACAGGTTGCCAGCAACTCAAAGCAAATTTCTATTAATCTCAAATATGGCTCCAACAGGGCTATTTACTGCATGTTTATTATTTACCATTTGGTCTCAAACACATGTGCTGAGCTCTAGCTGGCGTTGTCATTGGACAACGTCACTGTGACATCCACCTTCCTGATTCGCTGGCGTTGGTCATGTGACGCGACTGCTGAAAAACGGCGCGGACTTCCGCCTTGTATCACCTTTCATTAAAGAGTATAAAAGTATGAAAATACTGCAAATACTGATGCAAATACTGCCCATTGTGTAGTTATGATTGTCTTTAGGCTTGCCATCCTTCCACTTGCAAGTGGTAAGTGATATGCGCTGGGATCACACACACAGCGGCTCAGTCCCGAATCACTGCTCGTGTGCTTCACTCGCGCGCTCTGTGAGCTGCGCAGGGCCGGAGTGCGCACCCTCCAGAGGGCACTCGCTGTTCAGGGCGGAGTGATTTGGAGCGCAGGATGCCTGCGGAGCCGAGCATATCCGTGTATTGGCGTTGCTATGTGCACGCGAATCGTGTATTGGCGTTGCTGTGTGCACACTAATCGTTTTAAAAACGTTAATCTGATGATCCGCTGATACGGTCTAATGTAAACCTCACCCAACATCGTCCGTCCACTCTTTAATTAAATGCGGATCCGGTAGGCGATGTCCACTTGTTAGAGTTAACTTATTTATGTAGCATTCTCGATCTTGTAACGACAATTGTTTGGCATACTCTGACAGCTCATAATGCCGGTCTATGGGCAGCGCCATTGTTTCGGAGTCCAGGCTGCGCGCGCATCCTGGCAACGGTCGGTTTGTTTACAAACATGCGAAGGGGTCTATAGGGCTACTTACTGTATGTTTATTATTACAAAATGTGACCGACTGCTGTTTTGCCGAGCCGCTCATCGACAAATTCAGACTATTTCTTGATAATCAGCGCGCATGATTTTCTATAAATCACGTGTATTTATACTAGATGTTTTTCAAAAAACGCTGATATCATAATTACTGGCTTAGCCACAATTAACGTTCCATATTCCCGCCCAACAACATTCCAACTTTCAGAGCATGTTCTATTAAACAGGCAGGTGTGGGGGAGGGAGGGTTGTCAGTTCTGTGTGGAAGTATAAATAGGCTGATAAGCTGGAATGACTTGTCAGCATGTCCACTTCTGAACGTGTCTCACTGTGAGACAGCGTGTATTACAGGAGCCTCATCGTGTGTGTCATGGAGAAACCGTACCTGGACAATAATGATGCTTCCTGCGCTGATAGTTCTGTCAATGGGGTCTTGGAACACGGGATTGGGGTGGTACTCAAACTCGGTCAGGTTCACCTGAACGTTGTCGAGCTGGATGACGGTCCTAAAGGGCAGATCCTCAGGAGTATTCTTCACGGCTGGAGAGAAGAACTCCAGGACGGTTTCGTTCTTACTAGTAAACTCTTGCACAAACTGAAAGCGAGATGGCAGGGAGGGAGAAATTAATGGATGTAGCTTTTGTTTAGAAATATGGGCAAGGAACATGACTGATTTGTTAATATGCTTAAACGTTCTCTCTAGACATATTTTTTTTTGGAAACGTAAAATCACCTCAGCATTGCTGGGCTGCAAGTTGAACTCATCAGCAGAGGGCAGCACTCTCATAACGGCTCTCTGAACCAGATCGAATCCTGTTCCCACCACCGTGATGTTCCGGCCTCCGCTGAAATTAATTGTGAACATGCACAGTAATGCGGCCAGATTCATTCTGTACTCGGTCTCTCCGTATTCACTGAACTGCACGTTTCATTAACCTTGTCCTACGCTGCTGCTGTATTTGCACACCTCAGCTCTGTGCCATCTCTTTTGTCATACCAAATACATAATATTTCAATCAGCAAGAAAACATTTAGCTCTCACAGAGCAATATAGATTTGGAAATTAATCAGTGTTGCATGAGAAGGCATTAGAAACTCCAGTACATTTCCAAATTGACTCCTTATTTCTGTGAGAATCGGTGACTTGGACACTATGGGTAGTATCTCACTGGGCTGCGACAGCCTGCGACTAGTTGGAGACCCAACAATTGCGATAAAATATGCGAATTAGCGACAATTTTCACTTGAATTGATATTCACATATTTTACCGCAATTGTCTCTCCAACTAGTCGCAGCCCGGCTTTCCCTCGGCAGGCAGGGAAGTAGAGGAAGCCTCACGGAAACTGACTGTTCGTGACGGCCTTGCGACGCATTTGCGGCTATTTTGAGAGAAATTTTGTCGCACGAATTTTTTGAACATGTTCAAAATTTCAGCGACAAAGGAGCGACACTTTGCGACTCATGCGAGGAACTTGAGAAGCCCTGCGAATGTTTCAAGACACTTTTGAAACTCTCTCGCGAATGACGTTCGCAATTTGTCGCAACTCGGTGAGATACTGGCTTAATGCGTCACAATGACCATGTTATCCTGGCACACTGCAAAGCACTACGGTTGAGTTTCAACCCCTTAATTGTTTCTGGTCATGAATGATAATCTGCAACTATATCAAAAACTTCTTACAACGCAGTAAACCTCTGTTAAAAACGTTCTGCCTGTTATAGAGTCAGACTAACCATATGAAGCTTGCTTGAGGGGAGTAGCTGCTGATCGTCGGATTGGTGGCGTAGGTGAAGGTGCTAGGCACGACGAAGATGCTCTCGCCGTATTTCACTTCGACTCCGAGTGGCTTCGATGAAACCTGACGGCTTTTATACGGACCCGTCTTACAGGTGATTTGGGGTCCGAAGTCGAGGCTGCAGGATGGCCAGAGAGAGAGAGAGAGAGAGAGAGAGAGAGAGAGAGAGAGAAACCCACACACTTATTTACAGACGTACAGCATAAGACAACACTACATGCACCACAATACAGAGACGTACACACAGATATTCCAGACCTGTTATTGACATACACGTACTAAAGAGCAGGTGGAAACTGATGGACCGTTTCTTAACCCAGAACCACAACGGTCTCTTACTGATAAGCTCATGAGTCAGTCTGTTACTCACACTTCACAGGGCACACCTCCCACAGTGATTCTTATGTCATCTTTAGTAGCTGTGTCCAAGTATTGACCCGTGATCGTGATAACCGTCCCACCAGCTTGCGGACCTTTAATGGGATTCACAGACATAGGGACGGGGTCCTGGAAGAGACAAGATGAACAAATTGTCTAACTCAGGCAATGTCGACTGGCAGACCCAACAAAGTATTTCAGCTGAGCCATACACATGGAGAGAGAGGGGGGAAAAAAAAAAAAAACTGTAGCAGAGACAATAAACATACACTGCAAAAAATAAAAATCTTAGGAAGTTTATTTGTCTGGTGGTGTAGTGGTTAGCGCTGTCGCCTCACAGCGAGAAGGTCCGGGTTCGAGCCCCGGGGCCGGCGAGGGCCTTTCTGTGTGGAGTTTGCATGTTCTCCCCGTGTCCGCGTGGGTTTCCTCCGGGTGCTCCGGTTTCCCCCACAGTCCAAAGACATGCAGGTTAGGTTAACTGGTGACTCTAAATTGAGCGTAGGTGTGAATGTGAGTGTGAATGGTTGTCTGTGTCTATGTGTCAGCCCTGTGATGACCTGGCGACTTGTCCAGGGTGTACCCCGCCTTTCGCCCGTAGTCAGCTGGGATAGGCTCCAGCTTGCCTGCGACACTGTAGAACAGGATAAAGCGGCTACAGATAATGAGATGAGTTTATTTGTCTATTTTCAAGTCAAAACATCTCGCCACCCTTATTATAAGACATAATTGCCCAACAAGCAAAACCTCATTTAGCTAGAAAGGCTAGTTTTTAGACAGTCCATCTTGAAAATCTTGTATAGACAAAATGTCTTGAAAAAGTCTTATTTGGAGCGCCTTTGAAAATAAAACAAGTTTTTTTTTTTTTTTTTTAAAAAACAAGTAAGTACATTTTGGACATTTGTCAAATGCGGTTCATCTTGTTTCAAGAAAAAAAAAAGTATGCTTGTTTTGGGAATAAATGAACTTTACTGAAATCTTTGAATCTTTCATTACAATTCATACATTTCAAAAACATATACTCTAGACCAGACAAGTGCCTTCAAAAAGGCTATGAGTGAGTGGAGGGGTTTTAGTGAGGTCTTTTTGGAATGCTGTGAGTTAAGTTCAGTGTTTTTTTTTTTGGTTGTGTTTTTTTTTTTTGTGTGCCTGATCTTGTAAACCCCTCGTACACATGAATAGTCAGTGCCCCCAAAATGCACTGCTGCTTTGGCGTTGTGTAAGCACTGTAAGTCAAAATGCGTAGACTTTTTATTAATATTATTTTTTTATTTTTTGGTGCCTGAGGTCCTGGGGAAGTGGAATCTTAAAGTGCCATTCCACCATTGGATGTATTCTTTGGCATAAAATACAATATATTTTGACAACATATATAAATGGTATCACTAGACAGAGAAATCTTTTAGCTTCAAAATGATATATCAAACAATTTTTTGACAACGACAAGTATATTAATTTTGCGACCAAAGTCACCTACCCTTTTAATTTCCGCGCGTGATGTCATCGGCAGGTTCCCCTTCTTGTGTACCACGTGACGTGTGAAGTGGCACATATTATCAGCAATGGCGGATAGAACGCGATAAAAATAATACCAATAAATCTAGCTAATACCAATAAATCTACCGGTAGCTAACTGAAAGATTAACTCAATTTTTCGCAATTTTTTTGGTCCCCATATACGAGGAGAAATGACTCTCTCACTTTGGGGGTTTCCTGGTCTAAAAATAGACCGACACGTGGTACACAAGAAGGGGAACCTGCCGATGACATCACGTTTCACTACCGCGCGGAAATTAAAAGGGTAGGTGACTTTGGTCGCAAAATTAATATACTTATCGTTGTCAAAAAATTATGTTTGATATATCATTTTGAAGCTAAAAGATTTCTCTGTCTAGTCATGTTGTCATAAAATATATTGTATTTTATGCCAAAGAATACATCCAATGGTGGAATGGCACTTTAAGAGATGTTTGAATGTTGAAATGGGAAAAAAATAAACTTGTTGCAATGCTACACGTGTCGTCAACTTGATTCAAGATAGTCTCTGGTCTCATATCTAGAGTATTTTACTAATTACAGGTCACAAAAGGAGAATCGTTTAAGCTAGCAATGCTTAGTTGTAGAATTTAACAATCCTAATATTAGTATATTTATCTTAAATTCAGTTTTTACTGCTAAGACTTTGTCATGAATTTAAGTGAAATACCCTTAAAATGAAACAAATAAAAATGACTTGAATGGCTAAATGTAAGAAGTATGATCTTGTTATAAGAACTAGTTTGATTATTTTGAGTTAATCAGATCTCACATAATAAGTTCCCCAATCTTATTTTGGAATTATTTCATCTAAAAACAGGTTCGATTTTTCATCTTACTTTAAGAAATCGTACCAAGTCAAATCTGACTAGTTCCATTGGCAGATTTTTTTTTCACCTGATTCAAGCAAATATGCTTTGTTTTAATCTTTTATTTCTTATTTTTGAAAGGCCATTTTTTGCAGTGTAAAACCATCCACTAGTTTTCTCAACATGAACCAGTGTGGCTTCTGTGGCAGGTTCCTTCTAAGAATTTATCCAAATCACTTGCTTTTCTAAAACTTGTTTAGAGGAAGGCAGCTCACTGGACCACAGACTAGCTCCAAGGCTAGATGGTTTTCACATAGGTTTATTTTTGCTAAATTGACGACATCTCGTAGGTGAACAAGTGCTAGTTCAGAATGCATCTCGTCTGTTCACAGTCCATGGCGCGAATCAAATTATTGGTTATTTTGCAAAATAATATAACCACTCCGATTCAGTTTAGACGATGAGCTTCTGGCTTGTAACTTCACTGAAGTCATTAAATAATGCTGGTCTTATTTAAATTCGGAGAAAGAGTTCAAATGTTCTGTTTGACCCGTCTGTTCTGGGAAGATCTGCCTGGGTGGGAAGGTACTGGAACTAGGTGAAGTGGAGTCAGGTAACACCATGCAGAATTAGGAATGTGCCGAGGTTAGCAATTCGCTTTATCCCACACACACAAAACGAAGCCCGTTTCCTGCTCAGTCGTCCTTTTCTCTGCTTTAAAGACCGAGTACACATGTGTAGACCCCGAAGCCGTTTGTTTTCAGGATAATGGCTGGCTGATGAAATTATTGGCTGGCTAGCTGACTCAGCCAAAACCTTAATGGCTGCTGCAGCCACCAAAATGTTTATGGCTACAAATGGCTGATACTGGACGTCACTGTGTGGCATATATCCGGGCGAACGGATCAAACAAATGGGGGGAATAAATAGCAAATTACCACAGGTCCCCTGGTCTCTTACTTCATTGTAAATATACATCTAGCAAGATTGTAGTTCAATGCTAATAATAAGCTAATCTGGATTGTTCGAGGAAGGCATCTAGCTATCTACTCTCACTAGCAATGACCAGTGAAGGACTGGCAGCTATCTTACTATGATGAAAGTAGAGTGGTGGAGTACTTTTTTTTTTATCAATCTCGAAGTATGTGAAACAAACAAACAAACAAAAAAAAATACCTTTACACTTTCCCTCAGCAGCGGCAAAGAATGCAGCCATCTCGTCGATATCGGAGTCGATTGATGCTCTGGGTGGGTTCCCGGGTTCCCCAGTGTATCGTGGTAACGGTGTGAGGGGCGGGAAGCCAGACAGGTAGTCACAACGGCAAGCTTGTGGTGGCTCTCTGTGCTGTGATATCAGTTCTAAATCTCTACAGTGTATGCCTATACGTCTCTATTGTGTTACTACTAGTGTGTACAGTTGATCATGTTTGTGTCACTTTTCTTGTAGCTCATGATGTGGATAAACCCATTATTTGATGTACACAATTCTTAGTGGCTCAGCCAAATTTTATTAGATAGCGGCTCAAATTGGCTTACAAAATTATTGGCTGGCGGCGGCTCAAATTCTAAATGGCGGTTTTAGCGGTGCCTGGCGGCGGCTTCGGGGTCTACACATGTGGATACCTCAGACTTTTTAAAAACCACAAAAGGGCCAGTTTGTGTGGTTGAACTACAGTGAAACAACTATAAATCAACAAAGTGTGTGCGCGAGCATATGGGGGGGGTGACGGGGCAGAGAGAGCAAGAGAGAGACAGACAGATGTAGCAAAAAAGATGGACAGAGAGGGAGCGAGAGAGTGCAAGCGAGATGGACAGAGAGAGAGAGCGCGAGATGGACAGACACACACACAGATGGAGCAAGAGAGAGAGACAGACAGACAGATGGAGGGAAAGAGAGAGCCAGAGGGAGGGAGAGACAGACAGACAGACAGACAGACAGACGGAGCAAGAGAGAGACAGAAGGAAAGAGAGATAGAGACAGAGATAGGGAGAGACAGACAGATAGAGCAAGAGAGAGACAGAGGGAGAGAGAGAGAGCACTGATCAGTACCCTGTATACTGCAGATGGAGTGAGAGAGATGGACAGAGACAGACAGACAGAGAGTGAGATGCACAGAGACAGACAGAGTGAGATGGACACACACACACACACACACACACACACACACACACACACACAGAGACAGATGGAGCAAGAGAGAGACAGAGATGGAGGGAAAGAGAGACAGAGGGAGAGAGACAGACAGATGGAGCGAGAGAGAGAGACAGAGATGGAAGGAAAGAGAGAGCGCGCAAGAGGGAGACAGACACAGACAGAGGGAAAGAGAGGCAGACAGGGAGAGAGACAGACAGAGAGGGTAGGGGAGAGAAAGAGACAGACAGACAGAGCGAGAGCACTGATCAGTACCCTGTATACTGCAGATGGAGTGAGAGATGGACAGAGACAGACAGACAGAGAGAAAGATGGACAGAGACAGACAGAGACAGACAGACACACACACACACACACAGATTGAGCGAGAGAGAGAGAGAGAGACAGACAGACAGAAAGAGTGAGAGAGACAGAAGGAAAGAGAAACAGACGGAGAGAGAGAGGGAGTGAGACAGACAGATGGAGCAAGAGAGAGACAGACAGAGAGAGGGTAGGGGGAGGGAGAGAGAGAGAGAGAGAGAGCACTGATCATTACCCTGTATGTGAAGTTAACTGTGGATATGCTGATTTCCTTCCCCTCTACCTCCACCTTCACCGGTCCTTCCGGGCTTTTGGGATTGGGCAGATCATACGGAGGGTCAGGCAGTGGGCCGATCTTACACACAACACTGACGCAAACAGAGGGACAAATGTATAGACACACACAAAAAGGAAAAAGTTGTACCCAGAAATGGCAGCATGGCCGCATAGTAGATCACATCCTATAATCATACTGAAAGCAGAGGCTACAGCCACAGACTTCCTGGCCCATCAGTAAAGCAGTACCTCGTGGAGACGGAGTATCTGTCTGCCTGGTGCTCACATGGCACATCTGCCACAGTGATTCGCTTGATGTCTTCTTTTTTAATCCCCAGGTTGGATCCTGTTATAGTAACCGAGATCTGCCCCTTCTTGGGCCCGAACCGCGGCCTGATCTGGAGTGAAAGCACGGGGAAGAACACCTTCAGAACATGCAATCTGTACAAAGTAGACTGTAACTGAAAAAAAGAAAGTGGTGTTCAAAGACTTTTGATCGAAATTCGATTTATCAACAGTGTGATTAAATTATACATAATTAGATTTACTATAAGGAGAAAAAGTGCACACGCGCGTGTGTGTGTGTGTGTCTTACATCTTTGATGGTGGGAGCAGGGCACTGCTCAAGCTCTTTTGAACAAAGCTTAGAATAAATGCAGGAGCGTGTGGTGTGACACCACACACACTCATACTTGGTGTCTGCGCTTTTACACAGACTGCAGTCCTCACGGCCCACTGAACAATTATACAGCACCACTGAGTGCGAGAGAGAGAGAGAGAAGCAAATGGAGAGCTCAGTGAGGTAGTACTCTTAATATTTTGTGTAAATATGCCATTTTGTGTATACACGCTCACAGCAGCAGTATTTTACAATGTGTGTCTGCAAAAGCTCCTGATTTTGTAAGAAGCTCCTTCTAGCAAGCTTCAACCTAGGAGCTTTGCGACATATTATGCAAAACTACGCAGGTAAGAAAATACCTATTCTTTTCATCCAAGCCACCAGTCATCCATGGCAGAGGTTTAAAAATAAATACAAATATAGAAATAAAATACAACTACCTTATGGTTCAGTCTAAAGTTATGCCTTCAAAATATAAAAAAAAAAAAAAAACAAAAACCCACACACAGGATCACTGCCTTGACAAATACGCATGAATGCTAATAAAAGAGGAGCTGTTTCCTAAATTTCCAGTCAATCCAAGTCCCAGGCAAACAGACTGACTGGATATTGGAGACCTTCATTAGACTACACTTACCCTGGAGCGTGCTGTCGATCCTATTCTCGGTCTCCTTATCCTTCACATAGAATGACACATTCACCTCTGGCGTTTTGTCGTAAGCAAACTAGATAAAGAAAAACAAATCAGGTCAATTAAACTCCACTCAAATCGTCAAACAGCCATTTAAAAAAAAAAAAAAACATTTATTTCAATGTACCGAGTATGGAAATGCTACTGTCAAAAATAACAGTGGAAATAAATGTGGGATTTCATTATTAGAGTTTGTATATTCTCCACATATCGGATTCTCAAACTGCATCGTCTGGGGCATTGTGTAGGGGGAGAAAGAGGACGGGGGCATTTAATCAAGTGGTCATTTCTGTAAATCTAAAAGAAGATTTGTGTTTAGTCTCAGTCAGTCAGTCAGTCAGTCAGTCAGTCATCGACAGGCGCTGGCTTTTAAGGGTACCTTCACATTCATGCAGTGTGTGGTCTGTTTAAATCAAAGCCTGGTGCAGATGATCAGACAATAACCAGTCTGAGAGTATCGGAGCGATTGAGTGCGAAAGTGAATTGACTCTAAAAATCGAACCAACTGCAGGAAGTAAACCAAACATTTTGTGTATTATGGGTTGTGTGCAGAAAAAAATTTTTTTTGGAAGACATTAGCTGCTGGGCAGCACGGTGGTGTAGTGGTTAGCGCTGTCGCCTCACAGCAAGAAGGTCCGGGTTCGAGCCCCGTGGCCGGCGAGGGCCTTTCTGTGTGGAGTTTGCATGTTCTCCCCGTGCGTTTCCTCCGGGTGCTCCGGTTTCCCCCACAGTCCAAAGACATGCAGGTTAGGTTAACTGGTGACTCTAAATTGAGCGTAGGTGTGAATGTGAGTGTGAATGGTTGTCTGTGTCTATGTGTCAGCCCTGTGATGACCTGGCGACTTGTCCAGGGTGTACCCCGCCTTTCGCCCGTAGTCAGCTGGGATAGGCTCCAGCTTGCCTGCGACCCTGTAGAACAGGATAAAGCGGCTAGAGATAATGAGATGAGATTAGACATTAGCTGCTAAACCCATGACTTGAGAGGTACAAGCTGAGCCAAAGTCCAGAGCAGAAATGTAGCTCATTCTGGATTTGGTCCCATGAACAAAGATAGAACGTTGGCGTCGATGGGGATGCCTCCGCCCGGTAGACTACACGCCTTATTAAGCTGTGATCTGGGGATGGACATTTGACCTCACAGTAATCTTGACCTGGTGAAATTACTTGTATTAGCCTTGGAGATATTGTGTTCACAAGGTTTTCGGACAGACATTTGACCTCACAGTGACCTTGACCTTAGACCTTTTGATCTCAAAATCTAATCAGTTCATGTTTGTCCCAAAGTGCACAAATGGTGAAAGTTTGGTGAAATTCCTTTCATCAGCCTTTGAGATATCGTGTTACCAAGGTTTCGGGACGGTCGCACGCATGGATGGATGGACAACCCGAAAACATAATGCCTCCTGCACCTTATGGTGGCGGAGGCATAAAAAGTCAAAACAACAAGAACGTAAGGATCCACCCAGTTCATGATTCAATTCATGATATTGGGCTCATGATTTGATTTCCCTCACCCCAATATTTTTGGGAAGGGGGAGGAAAGGGAGGGGAGAAGAAAAGAAGGGAAAAAGAAAATTCGGGCAGCACGGTGGTGTAGTGGTTAGTGCTGTCGCCTCACAGCAAGAAGGTTCTGGGTTCGAACCTCACGGCCAGCGGGGACCTTTCTGTGTGGAGTTTGCATGTTCTCCCCATGTCTGTGTGGGTTTCCTCCTACAGTCCAAAGACATGCAGATGAGGTAAAATACCCAGTCACTGGGGTTCTACAAGCCAATGCATACTTAGTGCCGGTCCCAAATCCGGATAGAGTGCATCAGGACTAGCCTGGCAAGCCAGACTAAATGTGAATATTTAGTCTGGCCTCGCTCGTAGACATTTCTGAAGGGGGTGGGAGGAACAACCCGCTGTCTTTCAAACTGTCTCTGTGCGTATAGGCCAACGCTCTGACCAATCAGCGCAACACTGACTGTGACGTAGTCAGAGCGACAGAAAGCAGTGGGGGAGGCCTTGAAATAAATAATTTTTCAAAATGCGTATTAATTAATAAACAGGTTCTAGATATTAAGAAGTTTGGAGATAATGACCACAAGTTTGGAGTCTGTACCACATACTTAACATACACTTTTTTTTTTCAAGGGTTTGCTTAAACTGTTTTTGAGTTTTTATTTAGTGGTGTTTGGTGAAATAATTTCCCTTAAATTTAAAATAACGGGAAAATAAGAAACAATCAAAAAGTAATGTTTCAAAGCTGTTTATTAATTCTTCGTACTGCACAAACTAGCCCCATCCTTTTGGCTACGAGCGGAGCGAGCTGGTAGATCAGACTTTTGCCATAGCCGGTCGGCAAAACAGCGAAAACGTCCTTCTTGAAAAGGAATGAGCGGAGAGCCTCTTCCTGCTCATGTTTCAACGAAAACTCCAAGTCTAATTCTTCTAAAACTGATTCCAAAGCGGAGTCAAACGCGCGCTGTTCACTAGCCGTAGCCATCTTTCCTGCTGTGCTTTCTCCAGCGTCACGCAGCCTTGTCGTCGCTCCTGCAAAAGCCCGCCCAAAGAATCCAAACAAAAACCCTGCGTTGTGATTGGCGGGCACGATTTGATGCCCGGGGTGTTTTTGTTGATATGGTGCGAGGCTTGACCCACTCGTAGGCAAAAATATTTTTGGCCGCTAGGTGGGTGGGTCTAGTTTACTAGGCTACATCAGGACGGGAATCTGGTGTAAATCCTATGCCAAATCAAATATACGGAAACGATCCGCTGTGGCGACCCCTAATGGGATCAGCCGAAAGATGATTTTTGGAAAAAAAAAATCCTATTCTTTATCAACTTAAACATTCTTTTAAAAATAAATAAATAAACTCATTTCATTTTCTTCATAACCATCAATAATTTACCCACGTTTGTAACGGTTGGAGTAAAACAATGCCTATTAACTAACATATTCCTTTTAGTAAAAATGAAGAAAGTTAATAAATCGGACTTTTCTTAAACTTTTATGAACATTTGTACTCCCTCCGTTTGCTCCTCTTCTCTTTATATTTCAGCAGTCTGTCTAAAGAGAGCTCCGATTTCTTGTTAAATCTATTTGTACAGTCAATCACACAGCAGCTCTTTCCCATTTTAGATCTGTTTGTGCATTTCCGTGGCATGAGAGCTGTGTGACTTCCAGCTTGGGTGAAGTCACATGTATTCCCGCTATTTTACGTTATTACACTCTGCTGTCTAAATAACACAATTAGAGCTAGGAAAAACGAAGATTACGCAGCCTGATGATGATCACGATTCTTTTTTTTTTTTTAGTTCATCGATTCGAATGGTCATAAATTTTATTGCCATGTATCACTGCATGGTATTACCTACCTACAAAACAATGCTACATAGACAAAATGGTTAAACTAGGTGTTTTTATAATTTCATCATTTATTTAGCGCTTGCTGTTTGCTGATGGTGTTCTGTGCAAATAGCAAAGGTTTTATTTACTTTTTTCTCCCCAATCACTGGATTTCAGACCAATGAAAATTTTACGAGCATGATTTCATCCTTACTTGCCCTTTTTAAACCTTCGGTTCGTTTCATTGTGTGTAGTGTCATCATTGGCAATTTCATGACTAACATTTCTATAATCTTCTGTATCCATCCTTATATGCATCCAGTAGTTCAACGCTAACGGCTCAAGCATGTTCGAAGTCCTAAAGGAGGTGAGAATTTGACGCAAATACTGTGCGAATCGTCTTGGGCCGATTTCACAGAAAAGGACAACAAAATGCTCAACATACTGCAGCGCTGCGTGAATGAAAAGGTGTGAAACGACTGGATGTGTGAACGCTTGTGTGAACAACAAAGATGACAATTAAAACAGATTTCAGAGGGGGGCGTCGTGGCTCGGGTGGATAAGGCGCCATATCATAAATCCGGGGACCCGGGTTCGATCCCGACCTGAGGTCGTTTCCCGATCCCTCCCCGTCTCCCTCTCCCACTCATTTCCTGTCTCTACACTGTCCTATCCAAAAAAGGTGAAAAAAGCCCCCCCCAAAAAAATCTTTAAAGGAACAGTCCACCGTATTTCCATAATGAAATATGCTCTTATCTGAATTGAGACGAGCTGCTCCGTACCTCTCCGAGCTTTGTGCGACCTCCCAGTCAGTCAGACGCGCTGTCACTCCTGTTAGCAATGTAGCTAGGCTCAGCATGGCCAATGGTATTTTTTGGGGCTGTAGTTAGATGCGACCAAACTCTTCCGCGTTTTTCCTGTTTACATAGGTTTATATGAGCAGTGATATGAAACAAGTTCAGTTACACAAATTGAAACGTGGCGATTTTCTATGCTATGGAAAGTGCGCACTATAATGACAGGCGTACTAACACCTTCTGCGCGCTTCGGCAGCGCATTGATACGGAGCTCAGATATCAATGCGCTGCCGAAGCGCGCAGAAGGTGTTAGTACGCCTGTCATTATAGTGCGCACTTTCCATAGCATAGAAAATCGCCACGTTTCAATTTGTGTAACTGAACTTGTTTCATGTCACTGCTCATATAAACCTATGTAAACAGGAAAAACGCGGAAGAGTTTGGTCGCATCTAACTACAGCCCCAAAAAATACCATTGGCCATGCTGAGCCTAGCTACATTGCTAACAGGAGTGACAGCACGTCTGACTGCGTCTGACTGACTGGGAGGTCGCGCAAAGCTCGGAGAGGTACGGAGCAGCTCGTCTCAATTCAGATAAGAGCATATTTCATTATGGAAGTACGGTGGACTGTTCCTTTAAAAAAATAAATAAATAAAAATAAATAAAAAACAGATTTCAGATGCAAGATTCCACAAGACTGTTCAGGGATATCGAAAGCCTGTCTTTTGACATACGGACCTGATAACCGCCAAAGCTGAACTTTGACCCCGTAGTCGTCACGTCGCCCACCTGCTTCATGAGCTCGGTGCCGATCTGGAACGTTTTGCCCTGGAAGAAGCAGAAGACGAGAAATGTAGATTACGTCAATGAGGTGTCCCACCTCACGTATGTTACATTACCAAGGAGTAATTACATGAGGAGTGTCATTACCATGTACTTCTCCAAATTTTTGCCTTCGAACATGAGGGAAGTTTTGAAGTCCACAGGAATGAGTGATGGTTCCAGGTTCTCAAACTGAGGACACTTATCACGCTAAAAGAACCAGATCGAGTCAAATGTTAGTTGTGCTGCTGTGCGATCCCTATGGAGTTTCACTTCTACAATGACGAGAGAAACAGATGGAGAATTTGAGTATCTGAATATGGACCAGGGAGAGGGGAAGCAACCACAAAACTTTAGTTCTTGCAATGTAAAGGCTTTCATTTCCAGATTTAAAAAAAAAAAAAAAAACCCGAGGCACTTTTACTCTAGATGTCTGTGTATGTA
Organism: Neoarius graeffei; assembly: GCF_027579695.1. NCBI lineage: Eukaryota > Metazoa > Chordata > Actinopteri > Siluriformes > Ariidae > Neoarius > Neoarius graeffei. The sequence continues at coordinate 27,912,123 of NC_083589.1, read as the reverse complement.
ACAAGGAAGTGGTGAGTGTGGTTAAGGCTTTGGCTAAGCGATTAGAAAGTTCAAAAGCCAGCATTGCCAAGCTGCCATTCTTGGCCAACTCTCAAGTTGTATCCTTTCTCAAACGCAAGTCGCTTGGGATCAAATGTAAATTTGGGAAATACGCAAATCTCTTTGCACCTGGCTTTGTTTAATGATGTTTTCCTGCACAGAGTCGTCCTGGTCACTGCACGTGTGATCCTGCGTGTTCCACTGGCAGCCCCACTGACTCATCACACATGCTATGCACCTGCAGGAAAATGAACGGGTTAAAGACAGATTTGCATTTCTGTATCTTACACAGATTTACTACTAATGGTGGCAGGAACATGCCCGGTTATCACTTACGGTGTATTTACTGCGTTCTTCGCAACCGCAGCACAGTTGTAAAACCTGTATTCACCGCGTGTTATCTCAATTGTGCCGTTCACTATGATCTTCACAGGCACCGCTACAAAATCTACACAGGCAGAGAAAAATCAGACAGGTTAGACCCAAACATGATTCATTTTTAACGCCATTTCATCGCATTAGAAATTAGCCGTTATTGACAGCACTGCGTTGCAAGTTTCGTCTGATTTGTTGCCCTGCATTTATACTGGAGCTTATGGTTCTTGAGCTGTAAACTAAACAATATGACTCTATACTGTGATGAAACATCAACGATAGTGTTCATACTGATAACATTTTTCATTTTTTAAATACAATTTCTTCTTTATTTCTATTTATTAGAATATAATTTTTTTTTTTTTTATGGTTTCTTTTATGGGCGGCACAGTGGTGTAGTGGTTAGCGCTGTCGCCTCACAGCGAGAAGGTCCGGGTTCGAGCCCTGTGGCCGGCGAGGGCCTTTCTGTGCGGAGTTTACATGTTCTCCCCGTGTCCGCGTGGGTTTCCTCCGGGTGCTCCGGTTTCCCCCACAGTCCAAAGACATGCAGGTTAGGTTAACTGGTGACTCTAAATTGACCGTAGGTGTGAATGTGAGTGTGAATGGTTGTCTGTGTCTATGTGTCAGCCCTGTGATGACCTGGCGACTTGTCCAGGGTGTACCCCGCCTTTCGCCCGTAGTCAGCTGGGATAGGCTCCAGCTTGCCTGCAACCCTGTAGAACAGGATAAAGCGGCTAGAGATGATGAAATGAGATGAGGTTTCTTTTATTTCTTAAAAGAAATCTGCATTTTATGGGCTGAAATGGGCTCAAAAATCACCCTGGAGCAACCTTTAAAGGCTGATGCTGATGTAGCGTCAACCATTTGGTACGTCTCGAAGTCATTGCATGGAGTCTGTGAAACCACACTCATTTTCAGATGCTGATCGAGACTCGCTGAGCAACTCCTGCCACACACCCCTCCTCGTGTCACCTTTCAGCATTTTTAAAAATAGGTACCCTGTGGGTCCATGTGGCTACTGCTTATAAATGAAATTGTTTTCTGATCCCATGTCCATACAGTAAATAAATAAATATCGCGTATATAGAGTACGTCATCAATTATACTCGCGTCACCAAGCTGTGAGCAGCATCAGGGCTCGTAGTGTTTTGGTTACCGATTTTATTTACTGCGTTTTGTTCGAAATACAGTGCTGTGAACTAGATCCATTTTCACAATAGTAAGAAAACACTTGCTCATGAATCATCTTCGAAGCATTATTCAGTACTAATGAGCACATTTTGTTTCACAAGTGTAGTGTAAAGACTCCAAGATAAAAAATAAAATAAAATAAATTAAAGTGAATAGCAGAAGTTGATATCAGTTTCTCAATATATCTGCCAAAAAGCTCAAAAAAAAAAAAACCTTAAAAAACCTTTCCATTTGCCCTTTCAGAAGGACCAAACAAAAGCTGTGATGATCAAAATGTAAATTTTCTTAAAATAAACACCACTTACTTGATATCGAATCAGTAGCCTTGGCGAACCACGAGGTGAATTTCGTTTATCTTTTTATCTGCTGATTATCTTCCGATATTACGAAGTTATAACGAGGTTTCTCTAATTTTGTTTCTGGTTCTGAAGTTTATCAAGAAGTAGAACGGGTCATCAAACTTGATCAGGATAAGTGCTGATTGGTTACAAAGTTTCGCTATCATTACACTCATTCTTACAACACGATGCCATAGTGGCTTCACCACTCGTTCTTGTGTACCTTTGATAACGCGAGATCGACTGATCGTATCGTGAGATCACGATTCGCCGTTCTGGTGATTCTAATGCTTACGTGTATGCGCAGTGCGCTATCGTTAGGGAAGTATCTCACTGGGCTGCGACAGCTTGCGACAAATTGCGAACATCATTCGCGAGAGAGTTTCAAAAGTGTCTTGAAACATTCGCGGGGCTTCTCAAGTTCCTCGCATGAGTCGCAAAGTGTCTCAATAGTTCCACCCATGAAGTGGAAGCCTTCTCTAAGCGCATCAATGCAGTGGATATCAACATCACTTTCACTCGGGAGGACGTCAGTGGGAATAATCTAGCCTTCTTGGATTGTGATGTACACATTAGACGAGACAGAAGCCTTAGCATCGAGGTCTACCGGAAACCCCCCCACACAGACCAGTACCTACTCTTCGACTCTCACCACCCACTGGAACACAAATTGGCGGTCATTAGGACCTTGCAACACAGGGCTCAGAACATTCCTACAACGGTAGGGGGAAAAGAGAAGGAGCAGAATCACATCAAGAAAGCACTTCAGAACTGCGGGTATCCCAACTGGGCTTTCTTCAAGAGCAGAAAAAGGAACATAACGGACAAGGAGGATAACAGGAACAAACGCAAGAACATTGTCATTCCCTACATTTCTGGTCTATCTGAGAAACTCAGGAGGATCTTCCACAAACACAACATTCCGGTACATTTCAGACCCAGTAACACCCTGAAGCAGAAACTGGTCCACCCTAAAGACAGAATACCCAGACACAAACATGACAACATGGTGTATGTAATTCAGTGCAGTGAGGAATGCACGGACTCGTATATTGGAGAAAACTAAACAACCGTTCCACAGGCGCATGGCTCAACACAGGAGAGCCAGTTCCTCAGGCCAGGACTCTGCTGTCTATCTTCATCTTAACAACAAAGGACACTCATTTCAGGATTGCAATGTACGCATTTTAGCCAGAGAGGATCGTTGGTATGAGCGAGGAGTTAAAGAAGCCATTTTTGTCAATCTGGAACGGCCATCACTGAACAGAGGTGGGGGTCTAAAGGCCAATTTATGCTGACAACCCAGTCCTCGCAGATGGCGTCGCAGATGGTGTCTGCGTAGACCCCCTCCCTTCGCAGACGCTCTGTGCGTACCTCCCAAAAATTGTGACCACCGCAGAAGCCTCGCAGACAAGAGAGCTCTGATTGGTCCACTCTACATCTGCTGTACACACACTTCCGCTTCCCTACTTTCCCGGTTTGTTTTGTTTTCACGACCGCCATTTTTAAAAACACGAGCGAAGATGGAGCAGCACGAAGGGCGGTTGATGGAGGAAGTGAGGAAGTACGTACATCTATACGACTCCAGTTCTAGTCATTATAAGTAACCGGAGGATAAACACTCCACTAACCACACCCACCAACTACTCCTAGCGATTTCGCGACTTCGCGCCCCCTTGCGTTGTGGCAGTGAATAACATCGCGCACGCCTATTACTCCCCGCTCAACGATAAATTACAACTGTCTGCGAAAAGCTATCTGCGAAAGCCTTGTCGCAAGAGCATGCAGAGGCCCTTAGACATCATTTATCAGCCACCTACAATGCAGTCCTTGGCACACTTCCCAGACAACTGAATGCACACCAAAACCCAGCTGTTTTCAGTGACTCACAGGAGGACAGAGAGAATCAGCATTCCATTGATCACCTTAACGGGCAATCCATTGATCACCCTAACGACTCTCGAGGCCGTTCACATCCAGCCCCCAGTGACCCACACCAACAGGATGACTCAACGACACCTTATGCCGCTTTTCCACTACCAACGCGGCTGAGTTGGGCTGAGCCGTGCCGTGCTGAGTTGGGCTGAGTGGGGCTGTTGGAGTTGCATTTCGACTACAACCGCGCTGAACCGTGCTGGCTGGAAGTGGGTGGACACATTGGGTGGAGTTAGCGAAAGTGGGTGGACATCACGTGATGTCGTTAGGCGGCGCAAACAGTGACATCAGTGAGCTTTTAAGCGGTAGTCTCACGACCCGGATAGTAAACAATAAACATGGAGGACATGGAGTCGTTAGTGTTGCTGGTCTTGGTGCTGTGGCTTGTTGTCACCGACAATGCCAACAGATACTGGCAAGAGCGTATAGATGAGGCGAGGCGCATAAGGCTTCAGAAATTCTCGTAATTCGTAATTATTCTTCTTCCAGGTTTACGGTGTTTACAGATCCCAGCGTGCTCGCGGGGCGTGTGGGCATGTGAGGACACTCCTCCTCACCAATCAGTGCACAGGGGAGTGTCTCCTCACGCCCCTAGCCCCACTCGGCTCGGTTTGGCTCGCTTCAGCCCCACTCCAATACCGTGCGAGTTTTGGGTGCTGAGTAGGGCTGAAGCGAGCTGAGTCGTGCTGTTCTAAGGTAGTCGAAACGCGAGCCATGTCGGGCTGAAGCGAGCTGAAGCGAGCTGAAAAAGGGTAGTGGAAAAGGGCCAATAGATGAGCTTTTCATCCATGAGAGGATAAATACCTGATGCTCCCTACCAATCAGACAGAACTGAAGAAGCCTTTCGGATGAGAGGTGAAACGTCTTCAAGAATCTTCAAGCAAGTCCAGTTGCTCTCTTTTACCACCCACAAAGTGTCGCTTCTTCGTTGCTGAAACTTTGAACGTGTTCAAAACATTTCGTACGACAAAATTTCTCTCAAAATGGCCGCAAATGCGTCGCTGGTGTCGCAAAGCCGTCACAAACCCTTCTCAAGTCAGTTTCCGTGAGACAGGAAGACGTGCGAGTGTATCTCACTGGGCTGCGACAGCCTGCAACTAGTTGGAGACACAACAATTGCGGTAAAATATGCGAATATCAATTCAGTGTGATTCCAAGTGAAAATTGTCGCTAATTCGAATATTTTATCGCAATTGTTGTGCCTCCAACTAGTCGCAGGCTGTCGCAGCCCAGTGAGATACTGGCTTTAGGGTTGTTTTACAATCAGGGTACGCAAGCTAAAAAAATCACATTTAACACTTATTATCTTCAATATCAAAAAGCTTGACTAAATAAACTTGGTTGTTTATTGTAGCCCTGTGATAGCTCTATTTACCGTGCAAAAAAAAAATTTGGTGATAACGTTATTTTTGGTGAATGTATGGCAATATATGTCATATTTAGCAACATTACTCGTGTCATTTAGAAAAAGTGCTTTTTTGACCACAGGTAGCTCCAAAAGGGATGCACTTAAATCATTCTTTATACCATAAAACACATATTTGGCTCCATATCATTGGAAACATAGTTAAGTTTTAATGTTGAACGCCAGTAAGTTTTCAGACTATTTTGATCAAATTAGTATGTAATTGTGTCAAAAAAAAAGTCCTGTCCGAGACAGCTAATTTTTCAATATAAAATAACATATCTAAAATGATTATTTTCATCCTAAAATGTGGTCAAGATATTGGGACATAAATATTAGAGACAACTAAGGTGGGGTTTACATTAGACCGTATCAGCGGATCATCAGATTAACGTTTTTAAAACGATTCGCGTGCACACAGCAACACCAATACACGGATACGCTCGGCTCCGCAGGCATCCTGCGCTCCAAATCACTCCGCCCTGAACAGCGAGTGCCCTCTGGAGGGTGCGTACTCCGGCCCTGTGCAGCTCACAGAGCGCGCGAGTGAAGCACACGAGCAGTGATTCGGGACTGAGCCGCTGTGTGTGTGATCCCAGCGCATATCACTTACCACTTGCAAGTGGAAGGATGGCAAGCCTAAAGACAATCATAACTACACAATGGGCAGTATTTGCATCAGTATTTGCAGTATTTTCATACTTTTATACTCTTTAATGAAAGGTGATACAAGGCGGAAGTCCGCGCCGTTTTTCAGCAGTCGCGTCACATGACCAACGCCAGCGAATCAGGAAGGTGGATGTCACAGTGACGTTGTCCAATGACGACGCCAGCTAGAGCTCAGCACAGCGTATCCGCGTATCTTCGTATTCTCAATGTTTACACAGCACCGGAGCTGACACGATCTAGATTGAATACGTGGACGCTGGCGGATTCCCGTTTCCCGGCGTTTTAATGTAAACGGACAGTGCATCCGCGAAGAAAACGAGACAGATACGATCTAATGTAAACTTGGCCTAACACAAAGCTTACAGCCTTCTATTTAAAAGCACTATGGAAGTAGCGGATTCTGAATTGTCAAAAAAAAAAAATTCCTCTCCGAGAATCACTTCGTTTGTTTCTCCCATCTTACAGCAGATTACACAAAACTACCATACACACACGTCAAAAAATGACCTGAAATCTGTTCTTTAACTTGTCCTTCACTTAAAAACTGGTACAAGAACCAGTTTGAATCAATTTAAATTTTCGACCCCTGTGACACAAACTTTGTACCCTGACTGTAAAACAACCCTTTACACTCATTCTTACGTTTTGAAAACACGATGACATAATGGCTACTACCTCGCTTCGCCTCGATGAGGCAGTAGCCACAAAAACGATGCAGTGAGATGATTAGATTTAGGCTCAGAGCTGGGGCTGAAGTTACACTTGAACTAATGATGCAACATACATACTGACATACAACACAGTACTGTTGTACTACACATTGCTTCCAGAAGGCAGCTGTGAGACAGCATTTCACGACATCCCTGGCATGTGACGGAGATAAATGGTGTCCAATTAGGAAGACGGCATTTGGACACCATCGACCTCTCTCCAGGAAAACCATTCCGAAACACAGGGTGCACGGAGATGTGCTTAAATTAGCCTAACGAACAGTGTGATCTGACAGGCTGCCTCTGGAGCTACCTACAAAATCAGCTTGCTCATTAATGCAAGACGTGAGCATATTAAACCTCCCCAACAGTCGCACAGAGCCAGAAGATATGCTGCCAGGTCTCACCTTGTGTCCCAGGAGTAGGTGGAATGTCCACTGGATTTGGTAAAGTGCAGATTACTTGGCCGTTGTTCATCTCGGCCTTGCTTTCAAAGTCGCTGAATGCACACTTCAGCTCATCTTTTTCGACGTTGGGGAGTGGGGAGACGTTCATCTTCACCTGCGCAGGACAGTTAAAGCAAGAAAATAAGATGCAGTGACTCATAGCGCACGACTCGTTTACCGTCACAAGGGTGAATATAGTGGGATCGGGGCAAAAGAGTACAACTCATGGTTAATGAAATGCTAACTAAAAATAAGCACATGGCAATTAAATCAGGAAAAAAGTCAAGGAGGAAAAAAAAAAAAAAAGCCTGATATTCAATATGAATAAGTGAAGAGCTCTCATGAAGTTAATTCAAGGGCACGGGCAGCCCTAATCAAAGGAGACCCAGTAAAATGCAAAGCCTTGAAATGAAACTGAAATGTGTGTTTTTCAGAGAAGCAAAGCACCGACAGAAAAAGAAACGCAGAACCATCCAAAATCACAGCAGTAGTGAGGGATAAAGCATCTTCAATTTGTGCCTGGCAGTGCATCATGCTTTGAGGCGTGAAAGCACACATAAGTAGATGTTAGGGTGCATCAGCTGCCCTCACTTTCATAAAATCTGATGCGTTTTTGTTTGGGTGTTCCTTTTCACCAATAAAGACATCCTGTAAAATGTTTTGACCATATTCAAAAGTCTAATGGTGGCACCATGAGGTTCATTTTTTGCCAAAAAAAAAAACGCTTATTTTATGTTTTCGCGTAAGGTTTGAATCACAATGTTGGACTCCATTTATTGATTTCTTGTGAGCCAGAGATCATGTTAAGAACCTTTGCAAGGGATTGAGAAGCATTAATGTGATTCATAATACATTTGTATTGTTTAAAAGTAGTTGAACAATGATTCAACGAACAGCTAAAACTCAAACTGTGCTTGAGAATATATTTAGAATATGTACTAAAAATGTGGATCTTATGCCGCTTTTCCACTACCAACGCAGCCGAGTTGGGCTGAGCCGTGCGGTGCGGTGCTGAGCCGTGCCGTGTCGAGCTGAGTGGGGCTGTTGGAGTTGCATTTCGACTACAACCGCGCTGAACCGTGCTGGCTGGAAGTGGGTGGACACATTGGGTGGAGTTAGCGAAAGTGGGTGGACGTCACGTGATGCCGTTAGGCGGCGCAAACAGTGACATCAGTGAGCTTTTAAGCGGTAGTCTCACGACCCGGAGAGTAAACAATAAACATGGAGGACATGGAGTCGTTAGTGTTGCTGGTCTTGGTGCTGTGGCTTGTTGTCACCGACAACGCCAACAGATACTGGCAAGAGCATATAGATGAGGCGAGGCGCATAAGGCTTCAGAAATTCTCATAATTCGTAATTATTCTTCTTCCGGGTTTACGGTGTTTACAGATCCCAGCGTGCTTGCGGGGCGTGTGTGGGCGTGTGCGGACACTCCTCCTCACCAATCAGTGCACAGGGGAGTGTCTGCTCACGCCCCTAGCCCCACTCGGCTCGGTTTGGCTCGCTTCAGCCCCACTCCAAAACCGTGCGAGTTTTGGGTGCTGAGTAGGGCTGAAGCGAGCTGAGTCGTGCTGCTCTGAGGTAGTCGAAACGCGAGCCGTGTCGGGCTGAAGTGAGCTGAAAAAGGGTAGTGGAAAAGGGCCATAAGATATTTGGTATACTCTATAAGGTGCCATAATGTTTCATGAAAAGTGATCGAAATTTTGTCCTAAAATAGCAGCTTTTTCCATAACTCTGAGCTCCTGGTGCCACCATTAAACTTTTGAATTTTGTCAAAATATTTCACCCAGTGTGTTTTCTTACCAAAAGGAACATAAAAACAAAAATGCATCATGATCGGAGGAACTTTTCATTTTTAGAGGGCAACTGATGCACCCTAGTAGATGTGTATCGTCATACAAGTCATGCACTTCTCGAAACAAAAATCTAGACGCCTCAAAAAACACTGGATTTGATTCATTAAATGATTGACTGTTGAGGGATTTAGGAACCGAGTCGAACAAAGCCCTGCCATGAGCGAAACAGAAGTAACAACGGAAGCAGCATTAGCACAATACCAGAAAGGTCTGATCTACTGGAGCTACCCAGAAGATGCCTCATGGAATACAAATTATTTAAGGAAAGATTAATGGTATCTGACCTGCTTGGTCTTCTTGCAGCTCAGGTTGGGAGGATCGAAAGCCTGAATGGTGACACACTTCTGATTGGGGCTCCACAGCCACGCGTCCTTCTCCTCTCCTCGGCGGCATTCCGTTTTTCTGGTGCATCTACAATTCAAAATTTAAATTAAATGCTGAGTTGCAAGAAGCCATATCTGCATTCCTGAACTGTTGTATAGCATTCGTAAACTGTTGCAGAGTTGTACCGTACATCATTACATACTGAGTTTTTTTTTTTTTTTTAAATACGTACCCTATGGCTACTGCTTATAAATAAAATTGTTTGCTGATCATGTCCATACAGTAAATATCGCGTATATACATGTTATCAATGATCCTCGCGTCATCTCTTGCAAGCGTCACCAAGCTGTGAGCAGCGTCAGGGCTCGTAGTGTTTTACTGACCAATTTTGTTTACTGTCTCTGGTTCAAAATACAGTGCTGTGAACTAGATCTATTTTCACAATCGTCAGAAAGAAAGCACTTGTTCATGAATTGTCTTCGAAGCATTATTTAGTACTAGTGAGCACATTTTGTTTCACAAGTGTAGTGTACAAGACTCAAATATATTTTTAAAAAATTTAAATTAAAGCGAATAGCAGAAGTTTGACCAATTACACTTTTAACTTTTACTCGGAGTTTTCACGAAGCAGCTGATTTATTCCAACATGGGACTTTTGTAATTTTGAGTGGATTGCTCAAAAGATTCCAACGTTGTCTTTGCTGCCTTCGAGTTTTTGTTGAATGGCTGGAATTCTTGGCGTAAATATCTGCCAGAAAGCTCAAAAAAATAAATAAATAAATAAATTAATTAATTTTACAAAAAGAAATTACAAAACCTTTCATTTGACCTTTCAGAAGGACCAAACAAAAGCTGTGATAACCAAAAGGTAAATTTTCTTAAAATAAACACCACTTACACTACCGTTCAAAAGTTTGGGGTCACCCAGACAATTTAGTGTTTTCCATGAAAAGTCACACTTTTATTTACCACCATAAGTTGTAAAATGAATAGAAAATATAGTCGAGACATTTTTCTGGCCATTTTGAGCATTTAATCGACCCCACAAATGTGATGCTCCAGAAACTCAGTCTGCTCAAAGGAAGGTCAGTTTTATAGCTTCTCTAAAGAGCTCAACTGTTTTCAGCTGTGCTAACATGATTGTACAAGGGTTTTCTAATCATCCATTAGCCTTCTGAGGCAATGAGCAAACACATTGTACCATTAGAACACTGGAGTGAGAGTTGCTGGAAATGGGCCTCTATACACCTATGGAGATATTGCACCAAAAACCACACGTTTGCAGCTACGGTAGAATAGTCATTTACCACATTAGCAATGTATAGAGTGGATTTCTGATTAGTGTAAAGTGATCTTCATTGAAAAGAACAGTGCTTTTCTTTCAAAAATAAGGACATTTCAAAGTGACCCCAAACTTTTGAACGGTAGTGTATATTTGATATCAAATCAGTAGCCTTGGCGAACCACGAGGTGAATTTCTTTTATCTTTTTATCTGCTGATTATCTTCCGATACTACGAAGTTATAACAAGGTTTCTCCAATTTCGTTTCTGGTTCGATCGGTTCCAAAGTTTATCGAGAAGTAGAACGGGTCATCGAACTTGATCAGGATAAGTGCTGATTGGTTACGAAGTTTCGCTATCGTTACACTCATTCTTACAACGCGATGCCATAGTGGCTTCACCACTCGTTCTTTGATAACGCGAGATCGACTGATCGTATCGCGAGATCACGATTCGCCGTTCTGGTGACTGTAATGAGTATGCGCTATTCTTACTCGTTTTTACATTCTTACAATACGACGACACGGTGGCTTCGCCTCTATGAGGCAGTAGCCACAAAAATGACTTAAAATAGTAAACAGTCTTCCTGCTCACTAAAATACATCATCAATGCCATTTAAACCAGGATTCTTAAACATGCACAAATCTCCTACCATTCCTATGTACATCTGACGTCCCAAATCACTAACTAGCTAACTAACAGATACTAAACTTGTCACAGGCTGATGTGAATAGGGTTTAACAATATCGGTCTCCATTTAAATAAACCACTCAGAATATAGCAAATCAACCAAACTTGACATCATTTCCATAATCAAAATAGTTTTGTTTATCGTTAACATCAGGATACAGGAATTTCGCTGTGTGAGTGTACATGTCACAAAGGTTCTGAAGCGAAACATTGTCAGGTGAATGTGATGGGTTTCATTCTACATCGCTAACGGAGTTCACAGGCAACATTCATTGAACAGTTTTGAAATGGAGCTATCTAAGATCAGTGAGCCGTTTAATAATAATAATAATAATAATAATAATTACAAAAAATATAGCTGCGAGCAGTGATGAGGGGCCCTCGCACCTCTGGTTCCGCGACCCGTCACACACGGTCATCATACAATGCACACGCATCACAGATATGCGACAAAAGCCTGGGCACCACCAGTGAGGAGTTTTTAGGCAATGGATTCATTACTGTCCAGATCCAAATGGTGGCGCTACACCAGAGGGTCACTTCAGGCATGTGGATATCATCAGAACCATCATCATATCCTATAACCTGTGAAGTCTGAGCCATATCAGGCAATGCATGGCGAATTTATGACATTTCCTGTTTGCATGGCTTAACATATACATGTATTGTTTTGCATTTTCAACATTTTTCAAGGTATCACAAATCCTTTCGCAATTCAAAACCTCTTGACATCACGTACACCAAATTTGGCATGAATCCAACAAACCGTCCAGAAGAAGAACATCAAAATGTAACATGACGATGCACAAAACCAAAAAGAACTCACTTCCTGGTGAGTATTTTGTTCATCTTGGGACACCCCATACACCTATCAAATTTGACACAGTTACGGTAGGTGAAACTACTGTATATACCGGGCAAAAGCCTCAATGCCATGCAGGGCCGCTATGGAGTCCTCCAGACACACCTGGGACCAAGCATCTATCCCTGAATAGCACTGGCCAGGACTGATGTGTCTACCAATTTTCATGAGTTTTTGCCCATGGGAAGCATCTCAAAAATGGCCAAGTCTTGAAGAAAAAGCAGTATTATAATATTAATAATAATAATAAGAAGAATCCTTAGGAAAACAATAGGGCCTTGCACCTCCAGTGCTCGGGCCCTAAAAACAAACTGGCATCAATGATGTGACAGCCATGGCCTAAGGGCTTTTCAAAGTGTGGGGCGCGCCTCCCCTGGGGGCGCCAGAGTTCTTCAGGAGGGGCGCAACGTGAGGAAAAATAAACCAGAATAAGCTACTATTGTGGACATTTAGCAAACTTCAGCTAGCCTTTGCTAGAGACAAAATGGATCGATTTTTAGTACCTAAAGCTACAGTGAGTGAGGAGACAGAGTCTGGGCCAAGCAAAAAAAGAAGGAAGTATGACCACGATTATTTAAAGTTTGGATTTTCATGGACTGGATCCAAGAAAAGAGGTGCTAGCTAACGATGCTATGAGATGTTTAAAATGTGTAAAACAAGATGTTTTTAAAAAGCACAGATGTTTAAAATGTGTAAAACAAGATGTTTTTAAAAAGCACAGATGTTTAAAATGTGTAAAAAAAAGAGGTTTTAAAAAAGCATATGTTTAAAATGTGTAAAAAAGGAGGTTTTAAAAAGCACAGATGTTTAAAATGTGTAAAAAAGAGGTTTTAAAAAAGCACAGATGTTTAAAATGTGTAAAAAAAGAGGTTTTAAAAAAGCACAGATGTTTAAAATGTGTAAAAAAAAGAGGTTTTAAAAAGCACAGATGTTTAAAATGTGTAAAAAGAGGTTTTAAAAAAGCACAGATGTTTAAAATGTGTAAAAAAGGAGGTTTTAAAAAGCACAGATGTTTAAAATGTGTAAAAAAAAGAGGTTTTAAAAAGCACAGATGTTTAAAATGTGTAAAAAAAGAGGTTTTAAAAAGCACAGATGTTTAAAATGTGTAAAAAGAGGTTTTAAAAAGCACAGATGTTTAAAATGTGTAAAAAAAGGTTTTAAAAAGCACAGATGTTTAAAATGTGTAAAAAAGAGGTTTTAAAAAGCACAGATGTTTAAAATGTGTAAAAAAGAGGTTTTAAAAAAGCACAGATGTTTAAAATGTGTAAAAAAAGAGGTTTTAAAAAAGCACAGATGTTTAAAATGTGTAAAAAAAGAGGTTTTAAAAAGCACAGATGTTTAAAATGTGTAAAAAGAGGTTTTAAAAAAGCACAGATGTTTAAAATGTGTAAAAAAGGAGGTTTTAAAAAGCACAGATGTTTAAAATGTGTAAAAAAAAGAGGTTTTAAAAAGCACAGATGTTTAAAATGTGTAAAAAGAGGTTTTAAAAAGCACAGATGTTTAAAATGTGTAAAAAAAGGTTTTAAAAAGCACAGATGTTTAAAATGTGTAAAAAAGAGGTTTTAAAAAGCACAGATGTTTAAAATGTGTAAAAAAAGGTTTTAAAAAGCACAGATGTTTAAAATGTGTAAAAAAGAGGTTTTAAAAAGCACAGATGTTTAAAATGTGTAAAAAAGAGGTTTTAAAAAAGCACAGATGTTTAAAATGTGTAAAAAAAAAAAGAGGTTTTAAAAAGCACAGATGTTTAAAATGTGTAAAAAGAGGTTTTAAAAAGCACAGATGATGTTTAAAATGTGTAAAAAAGAGGTTTTAAAAAGCATAGATGTTTAAAATGTGTAAAAAGAGGTTTTAAAAAAGCACAGATGTTTAAAATGTGTAAAAAAGAGGTTTTAAAAAAGCACAGATGTTTAAAATGTGTAAAAAAAAAGAGGTTTTAAAAAGCACAGACGTTTAAAATGTGTAAAAAGAGGTTTTAAAAAGCACAGATGTTTAAAATGTGTAAAAAGAGGTTTTAAAAAGCACAGATGTTTAAAATGTGTAAAAAGAGGTTTTAAAAAGCACAGATGTTTAAAATGTGTAAAAAAGAGGTTTTAAAAAGCATAGATGTTTAAAATGTGTAAAAAAGAGGTTTTAAAAAGCATAGATGTTTAAAATGTGTAAAAAGAGGTTTTAAAAAAGCACAGATGTTTAAAATGTGTAAAAAAGAGGTTTTAAAAAAGCACAGATGTTTAAAATGTGTAAAAAAAGAGGTTTTAAAAAGCACAGACGTTTAAAATGTGTAAAAAGAGGTTTTAAAAAGCACAGATGTTTAAAATGTGTAAAAAGAGGTTTTAAAAAGCACAGATGATGTTTAAAATGTGTAAAAAAGAGGTTTTAAAAAGCATAGATGTTTAAAATGTGTAAAAAGAGGTTTTAAAAAAGCACAGATGTTTAAAATGTGCAAAAAAGATTATATGTTTAAAATGTGTAAAATAAAAAAATAAAAAAAATGTGTACAACAACCATTTTTTTTTTAAATATGAATGGAACATTTAAGTATAGCAACAACAAAAATTGTAAGGGGGGGGGGGGGCTGTTGTTTATTTGCTCTCTGAGGGGGGGCTGACTCTCCCACACTTTGAAAACCCCTGGCCTAAAGGTTAGGGAAGCAGCTTTGGGCCCAAAGGGTCGCTGGTTTGATTCCCTGAACCGACAGGAAAATCCATGGCTGAAGTGCCTTTGAACAAGGCACCTAATCCCCAACTGCTCCCCAGTCCCTGGGTGTGTGTGCGCGCTCGTTGTATGCCACTCTGGATAAGAGTGTCTGCTAAATGCCTGGAATGCAACGTAATGAGATGAAATCAAGTGGCACAGTGTTCAATGGCGGGTATACACTGTGATTTTGGGCTGTTCCAGATGAAAGAAACGTGGCGATATCTTTGGCCTTGGCTCCAAAATGGTGACTCTATATTGCATGTCTTTGAGAGAGGTTCAGAGATGGCTGTTGTCATGGTCTTGTGACCAAAGACAGCCTGGGACAAAATTCTGACGGTGTTAGAAATTAAAAATGACTCGCAAGGTTACCGCTGCTATGACTCAACTCTACTGACCAACCAATAGGAATCATCATCATCTTTTGGCTGCTCCCGTTAGGGGTCACCACAGCGGATTTGTTTTTCCGCATACTTGATTTGGCATCGGTTTTACACCGGGTGCCCTTCCTGACGCAACCCTCGCCAATCTATCCAGGCTTGGGACCGACACCAAGTATGCACTGGCTTGTACAAACCCAGCAGCTGGGTATTCTACCTAACTTGCATGCCTGAACTGTCAGGGGAAACTGGAGCACCCAGAGAGAACATGCAAATTCCTAACCAACCAGTAGGAACGCAACGTGAAATGACGCACTGATCAACGCGACACACAAATACCACTTCTGCAAGGTCTTGATTCTTGCTTCGCTTCAGTTGTTTACCACTATAGCGGTGCAGATTGAGGACATTTTATTCTTGTATATTGACTTGCGTCATAGCCTACTATTCAGTAGATGTGATCATCATACAGCCTACATGCATCAATCTTGATGGCATACCAAAGCTCCATGCTGGACAGTGTGCAATTGCTGAAATCTCAGTCTGTCGGCACCATAAGGTCACTTACCGGCCCTCCAGGACACACCAGCCACAGTATGGATCCCTCTGACTCACACACATTTGGCAGTCTTTCTTCTGTTCACACACCTGCACTGGAACTTTAGTGATCTAGAAGGGAAACAGAAAATACAGTGCGTCACGTTGGCACGTGTGTACTGCATTGTGTCTAACTGGAAGCAGGTATCATTTAAGAACCTTCTTCAGAGTGGTAATGTACAGATGATCCATGCTGGAATCGAAGAACATGGATTTGTTAACCGGACCATCAGTACCGTCTCCTGGAAATTTGCCATACACGTCACCATGATCAGTCAGATGAATCTGCAAAAAGTCAAGGTTTAGAGAGCAAATATAGTACGCAAACACTTGGCTAAACCGATCAATCAGAATTCACATTAGCATACAAGCTGCGTAGTAATCTTGTCGAACGAATCAGAAGATAAGAGTGGGGGGGGGAACATTACCTTCAGCACTTCTCCCAGGTTAGTGCCCACAAAAGCCACAGTATTGCTGTTCACCACGGCCACAGCCACAGACGTTAGCATGCTGTTCCTGGTGAACACGGGGCTAGCACTTAAAGCGTATTCGGGTGTAGTGGCCAAAGGAGACGGCAAGAACTCGGCTCCGCAAGGGTTCAAGTCATACATATCCTGTTGTTGCACACAAAAACATACGCAATGTTCTAATTTATGTCCTGAAACATTTTTTTTCCCCCCTTACCACAAATTTTTGCCAACAGTCATTTCCCATGTTCTGCTGAGACTCATGAAGCCAGCCACAGCATCTCAGAAGAAAGCGCCATCTACCTTCTTCTGCATACATTAGCTCACAACTGGCTTGTGTCACTCTCTTATTGACAGAGGAGACAGTAATGCTGCTTTGATAATATGGCCAATCCTACTTTCTTGTATTCTGGGCCACTGATGGATGTCGCACCATCTAGGGATGGCGAGTTTGAATCCCAATGGTGCCACAAAATAGCAAACACCTAGTAATATTTTACTGTATACACTTGGGAGAAATTTGATACACTAACACATGAACGATAGTATTCTTTTATCATTTAAAAACATCTGGGGCAAAATTCCTGGCAAGCCTAAAACCCTGAAAAATGCTACGGGGGGGGATTCAACCCAATACTATCACTTGGCAGAACCACCTTTCACTGCATTTAGGTCTGTTGGGGCACGTTCCAAATGTTCCTCCACGAGATTCATATCTGGGCTTTGACTTGGCCATCAGAGAACGTTAAACTTTTTTTTTTTTTAAGAACCACTTGTGCATTGCTCTGGTCTTGTGTTTGGGGACCATTGTCCTGCTGAAAGGTGAAATTTCTCCTAAGGTTTATTTATTTATCAGACTGGAGCAGGATCTGTCGTCATATCCCTCTGTATTTTGCATCATCCATTCCCCCTTCAATTTTGACAAGAAGCACAGCTTCTAGGCATGATGCTGCCACCACCACATTTCATTGTTGGGATGGTGTTATTTGAGCTATGGCTTGCATTAGGGTTTGAACCACACACAGCTCTTTGATACCTGCCCAAAGACGGTATCTTAACTCTTTACCCATTAATGATGACATATGACGACCCCGTGTATATCCCTTAATGGCGACCCCGTGTTTATCCCTTAATGGCGACCCCGTGTATATCCCTTAATGGCGACCCCGTGTTTATCCCTTAATGGCGACCCCGTGTATATCCCTTAATGGCGACCCCGTGTATATCCCTTAATGGCGACCCCGTGTATATCCCTTAATGGCGACCCCGTGTTTATCCCTTAATGGCGACCCCGTGTTTATCCCTTAATGGCGACCCCGTGTTTATCCCTTAATGGCGACCCCGTGTTTATCCCTTAATGGCGACCCCGTGTTTATCCCTTAATGGCGACCCCGTGTTTATCCCTTAATGGCGACCCCGTGTTTATCCCTTAATGGCGACCCCGTGTTATCCCTTAATGGCGACCCCGTGTTTATCCCTTAATGGCGACCCCGTGTTTATCCCTTAATGGCGACCCCGTGTTTATCCCTTAATGGCGACCCCGTGTTTATCCCTTAATGGCGACCCCGTGTTTATCCCTTAATGGCGACCCCGTGTATATCCCTTAATGGCGACCCCGTGTTATCCCTTAATGGCGACCCCGTGTTTATCCCTTAATGGCGACCCCGTGTTTATCCCTTAATGGCGACCCCGTGTTTATCCCTTAATGGCGACCCCGTGTATATCCCTTAATGGCGACCCCGTGTTTATCCCTTAATGGCGACCCCGTGTTTATCCCTTAATGGCGACCCCGTGTTTATCCCTTAATGGCGACCCCGTGTTTATCCCTTAATGGCGACCCCGTGTTTATCCCTTAATGGCGACCCCGTGTTTATCCCTTAATGGCGACCCCGTGTTTATCCCTTAATGGCGACCCCGTGTATATCCCTTAATGGCGACCCCGTGTATATCCCTTAATGGCGACCCCGTGTATATCCCTTAATGGCGACCCCCGTGTTTATCCCTTAATGGCGACCCCGTGTTTATCCCTTAATGGCGACCCCGTGTATATCCCTTAATGGCGACCCCGTGTATATCCCTTAATGGCGACCCCGTGTATATCCCTTAATGGCGACCCCGTGTATATCCCTTAATGGGCGGACCCCGTGTTTATCCCTTAATGGCGACCCCGTGTATATCCCTTAATGGCGACCCCGTGTACCCTAATGGCGACCCGTCCTAAGGCCTGACCCCGTGTACATCCCTTAATGGCGACCCCGTGTACATCCTTAATGGCGACCCCGTGTTTATCCCTTAATGGCGACCATGGCGACCCCGTGTTTATCCCTTAATGGCGACCCCGTGTATATCCCTTAATGGCGACCCCGTGTATATCCCTTAATGGCGACCCCGTGTATATCCCTTAATGGCGACCCCGTGTATATCCCTTAATGGCGACCCCGTGTATATCCCTTAATGGCGACCCCGTGTATATCCCTTAATGGCGACCCCGTGTATATCCCTTAATGGCGACCCCGTGTTTATCCCTTAATGGCGACCCCGTGTTTATCCCTTAATGGCGACCCCGTGTTTATCCCTTAATGGCGACCCCGTGTTTATCCCTTAATGGCGACCCCGTGTATATCCCTTAATGGCGACCCCGTGTATATCCCTTAATGGCGACCCCGTGTATATCCCTTAATGGCGACCCCGTGTATATCCCTTAATGGCGACCCCGTGTATATCCCTTAATGGCGACCCCGTGTATATCCCTTAATGGCGACCCCGTGTATATCCCTTAATGGCGACCCCGTGTTTATCCCTTAATGGCGACCCCGTGTTTATCCCTTAATGGCGACCCCGTGTTTATCCCTTAATGGCGACCCCGTGTTTATCCCTTAATGGCGACCCCGTGTTTATCCCTTAATGGCGACCCCGTGTTTATCCCTTAATGGCGACCCCGTGTTTATCCCTTAATGGCGACCCCGTGTTTATCCCTTAATGGCGACCCCGTGCATATCCCTTAATGGCGACCCCGTGCATATCCCTTAATGGCGACCCCGTGCATATCCCTTAATGGCGACCCCGTGCATATCCCTTAATGGCGACCCCGTGCATATCCCTTAATGGCGACCCCGTGCATATCCCTTAATGGCGACCCCGTGCATATCCCTTAATGGCGACCCCGTGCATATCCCTTAATGGCGACCCCGTGCATATCCCTTAATGGCGACCCCGTGCATATCCCTTAATGGCGACCCCGTGCATATCCCTTAATGGCGACCCCGTGCATATCCCTTAATGGCGACCCCGTGCATATCCCTTAATGGCGACCCCGTGCATATCCCTTAATGGCGACCCCGTGCATATCCCTTAATGGCGACCCCGTGCATATCCCTTAATGGCGACCCCGTGTATATCCCTTAATGACGACCCCGTGTATATCCCTAAATGACGACATACGACGACCCCGTGTATATCCCTTAATGGCGACCCCGTGTATATCCCTTAATGACGACCCCGTGTATATCCCTTAATGACGACCCCGTGTATATCCCTTAATGACGACCCCGTGTATATCCCTTAATGACGACCCCGTGTATATCCCTAAATGACGACATACGACGACCCCGTGTATATCCCTTAATGACAACATATGACGACCCCGTGTATATCCCTTAATGACGACATATGACGACCCCGTGTATATCCCTTAATGACTACATATGACGACCCTGTGTATATCCCTTAATGACGACCCCGTGTATATCCCTTAATGACGATATATGACGCCTTGTCAAAAACCTTGTCAAAACCTTGTTTTTAGACTTTTTTCTTGTAAATATGTTCTAAGGGGGGCGTCACGGCGGTGTAGTGGTTAGCGCTGTCGCCTCACAGCAAGAAGGTCCGGGTTTGAGCCCCGTGGCCAGTGAGGGCCTTTCTGTGTGGAGTTTGCATGTTCTCCCCGTGTCCGCGTGGGTTTCCTCCGGGTGCTCCGGTTTCCCCCACAGTCCAAAGACATGCAGGTTAGGTTAACTGGTGACTCTAAATTGACCGTAGGTGTGAATGTGAGTGTGAATGGTTGTCTGTATCTATGTGTCAGCCCTGTGATGACCTGGCGACTTGTCCAGGGTGTACCCCGCCTTTCGCCCATAGTCAGCTGGGATTGGCTCCAGCTTGCCTGTGACCCTGTAGAACAGGATAAAGCGGCTAGAGATAATGAGATGAGATATGTTCTAAGGGTGAACAGTATATACATATACAAGGGTGGCTGTAGCAACTGCTTTAAGGGGTAAAGAGTTAAACTTGGGATCATCACACAAACAGCACACGTCTTTACTAGGTGCGCTCTCTCATATAGCTCTAAAAAATACAGAACTTTTGAAATAATTGTCCGATGCACCTTCGTTTCACTCTCAGCCACTGTGCTCCAACTCCTTCAGAGTGACTGTTGGCCTCACTGTGGCTTCTTCCGCCAGTCGTCTCCTTATTTTTCTGAGTTTTGAGGGAGGACCTTGTTGGGGTAGTTATTATGAAGGTGATATTACCTTGACTTAAACTTGCTTCGAATACTTCGTAATCTTCATTTTCTCTCCTTTCCTTCACACTGATTTCACACTCAATTGAGGTGGTTTTTGGTCGGAAAATGGGAGTTGTTTTAATATTTCACAGTTGAAGGCCAACTGTAAGTCATTTGAGTCCTTGATAGGACTATTTATCTGAAGCTTCCGGAACCTGAAGGGTGAATGCTTATGAAAGCAGCATTTTCCTTTTTTTTTTTTTCTCTTGCTGAACAATAATTAATTTTGACTTTGAGAAATTCACTGGAAGAGAACACGAGCTTACAATAATGGTGACAGGACGCATATGCGGATTTATCATTTGTTATGCAGACAAATGTAATAAATTCCTGGGGGATTGAATATTTTTGCAAGCACAAGTACACAACGTTAAGGATAAACAAAACCTTCTCTCTAAGGGAGTCTGAAATATTAATTATGGTTTTGCTACTTCCCCCCCCCCCCCCCCCCGGGGGGGGGGGGGGGGGGTGCGCCTTGCACATGAATAAGTTAATTTAAAATCAAACTATATGGTCTATATTTTAAGCTCATGTCCATCATAATACTGATAACACGCGCGCACAAAAAAAATGAACATGCAGGACAAGCCGACACGCTCACCGGTTTCATGAGAGGGCAAAGCTTCCCGTCTTTGCTGCTATAAGGCGAGGAGACTGCTTTTGGTTTTTTGTCGTTGTATTCTTCTCTGTAACATGATTCGATGGCCTCTTTGAGCCTGCGGTTGATGCTGCTAAGAGGATACATGCAGAGTGCCGAGTCCAGGCTGTCCGCTTTGCTGAACACCGCAAACAGCACCTTATCATCTGCTGGTAAGTCGCTGCTGGAGTTGAGGCTTTGGGCGAGAATTGGCCCTGGAGAGGTCACGTATGCTGCTTGCACCTTGTTGTAGACGTTGCCTTTGTCCATGCTGCAGTTGAGCTGAAGCTCTGTGTAGGAGTAGTAATGCGGGTCGTTATCGCACAGACGAGCCACGAAGCTGAGCTTGCGGCTATCGGTGCTGTCGATTACTCGCGAGAACACGAAGAAGACGTGTCCGTTGTGCTTGAAAGCGTAGCGGAAGTCGTGATGGTAGCGATGCATGTACGGGCCCACCTGCACCGTGGAGGTCTCCAAGACGTTCTCGAATATGTCCATGTCGCTGTTCATTTGCAACAGACGTGTGCTCACCAGCTTCACGCTATCCAAGAGGCCGAAGCCTTGGCCCACGATGAAAACGCTCAGCGGTTTTTGAACATCCTTGGTAATAGCTGTGATCACACCCACTACCGAGATCGACCTGTCTACTGAAACTACATACGTCTTCTCTCCCTTGGTGTCACTGTAGTACACCTGCTGCTCAACGTTACTCAGATTGTGCAGGGAGCAGATGCCGCGAAAGATGCTGCCGCACACAACCAGCGTGCCGTTTGCAGAGTTCACCAGCAGAAGCTTGTTGACGTTTTGCGTTTCTACAGCGTCGGCACACTGTGCAGTGATGGGCGGGGTGCAGGTCAGGCTGTCCTTCTTGGGGCCCGTCTGAGCTGTACTTTCTTGCTTTAAATTAGAGTCCAGCTGGTAGATGGTGTTGATGGCGCCCAGGTAGATTCGGCCTGTATGGGGGTCCTGGGCCACTTTGTTGATGGTGGTGAGGGAGGAAAATTGGGCGCGGGGCTGATCGCAATGAAAGCGGTCAACACGCAGCAGAATCAGGAGTGTTACCACACCCCACCACGCCATTTCTAAAAGAAAGAGAAAAAGAGAAAACAGCTGAAAACATGGGACATTTCTCTTAAAACCTTTCAGCATCAAGAGCAAACCCGATATGCCTGAAAGCCACTTGTAGGAGGAGTCATGTAGGATGCTTTGACTCGTTTTACTCCAAAGTTTAGTGTTCAGGGACGAGAAATCTGAAATGGTTTCTTGAAAAGCAGGTGTGTCAGATGGTACAAAGTACACTGGGCGGTGAGATTAGAGCTTTTATATCCCCCCCCACACACACACACACACAGTGAGCAAAGAGTAGTGACGCATTCTTGATGATGAATGTCATTAATGTCGCCGGTGTGGGTGTAACCCAGTCGCAAACTACAGCACGTGGACTAGAGAGAGGCTGGATAAAGCAAACACCGCTCATTCCTTATAACGACTGGTACTACCGTATAAGCGCGCACACAAAACCCTTCAGTTGATGAAGGCAGGATCAACACATTGCCTTCCTGAAGATTTTAAAAGCATGATCTGCCCCCTGCTAGGAGGAATTCTGAGAGTCGGTGTGAGGCTGATTGCTGTACTGGAAGTGTTGATTTGTTCTAATATTTCACAGACGGGTTTCAGTCCTCCTGCTTTTCCAGTTCCAAATAAAAACCGAAAAGAAAAAAAAAATCCCCAGTCTTGCGAATTATTCTTGGACGACCCTGTTCAGAAACCCTGTCCGATCAAAAACGCATTCCTGGCTCGTATTCAAGCAGTATTCCCAGGATAGGCTCCGGATCCGCTGACCAGGAATAAGTCGACTGAATGACTCCATGCTGTTATGTCTGTTCAGTGGGGTTTTTTTTTTTCAGCAAAGATCTTTGTAAACATCCCATGAACATGGGTTTTGACTATAGACAAAACATCGTTTCCATCCTCCAGCATTCCCACAAGTCCTAATCCTCATTCTGAACAAGAGATAGGATCAGCATCAGTGCTCGACATCCCAAGAGCGAGTTAAACTCGACACAGCCCAGACTGCACCTGTAGTTGTTGTTTTTTTTTGCTGCTCCGTGTTAATTTAAAGTCATCTTAAACTTGATTATTTAAATCCTTATGAGGATTGACTGTGGGTCTCGTTACACACAAGTGAAATGAAACACTATGGGCGTGCAGGTGAAATATGCAACACAAACGGTCTGAAGGAACACCCTGAACCCTCCTGGTTGTTTCTTGCGTGCATGTACGGACATGTTTTGTGTTGCACGAGACGGCCTTTCAGAAAGAATGTGCTGGGTAGGAAAGCGCCGTGTACACTACCGTTCAAAAGTTTGGGGTCACTTTGAAATGTCCTTATTTTTGAAAGAAAAGCACTGTTCTTTTCAATGAAGATCGCTTTAAACTAATCAGAAATCCACTCTATACATTGCTAATGTGGTAAATGACTATTCTAGCTGCAAATGTCTGGTTTTTGGTGCAATATCTCCATAGGTGTATAGAGGCCCATTTCCAGCAACTCTCACTCCAGTGTTCTAATGGTACAATGTGTTTGCTCATTGCCTCAGAAGGCTAATGGATGATTAGAAAACCCTTGTACAATCATGTTAGCACAGCTGAAAACAGTTGAGCTCTTTAGAGAAGCTATAAAACTGACCTTCCTTTGAGCAGATTGAGTTTCTGGAGCATCACATTTGTGGGGTCGATTAAATGCTCAAAATGGCCAGAAAAATGTCTCGACTATATTTTCGATTCATTTTACAACTTATGGTGGGAAATAAAAGTGTGACTTTTCATGGAAAACACAAAATATTGTCTGGGTGACCCCAAACTTTTGAACGGTAGTGTATGTACTATAAGATAAAAATGTATAGATGTAATGGACAATATAGACTAGTATATAGTAATATATAACTATTATATACAATACCTGTATTATACAATATCTTCGTATATCTATCTATCTATCTATCTATCTATCTATCTATCTATCTATCTATCTATCTATCTATCTATCTATCTATCTATCTATAATAAACACTGTCCCTGTGTTCAAAACCACTCACTCATTCATTACTCCCTACTCACAAAATAGGGAATTACTGTATAGAGGACTATATAGTGAGCTGATTGGTAAAATGAAGAAACGCTTCCGGACACTACTCCACCATGCCATTTTTTACGTCGTTACCGTCGCACAATTAAAACGTGCCAGATCAGTCGGCTGGTGGTTTTTCAAAATAATACATACATGCGTGTATTTTTGTGATAAATCCATATTATACTGAGCGTACTTCCCATATTAATCAATACAAAGTACCTGCATCTTTCAGTTCTTTTAAATCCAGGCTGAATCCTTTTCTTCTTTCCCGCTGCCTTTTATTAAATCAAATTGGAGGCTTTCGTTTTGATTTCTTTCAGCGTGACTACAATGCATGATGGGATATACTGCTTGGTTAGTGCCCATCGGTTGTACACTACTTTTCATGATGCATTGTGGGATACTTTGAGTGCACTATATAGGGTGTAATAATGCTCACTATACATTTGGACAGCACTACAAAATGGCGACCTCACTATGTAGTCCACTATATTAGTGAGCAGGGAGCGATTTCAGACACCGGGTAGAAGTTATTCCGTGAAATCGAGTTGTACGTGAGCTGATGGCCGACGAGGCGCGTAGGCACTTTTTACCTTAAAATTTCAGACAGGCTCAATTCATCGTAAAATCTGCTCTCTGTTAAGGTACACCATCAGAAGAACATAGCTTTTGGAATGTTGAAAAAAATCTTTTCCGGTTGTAGGGATATGGTGATTTTTAGTAAAAAATAATAAATAAATCACTAATGGTAATTAAGTATGATGTATTATAGGCAAAAACTGTGCAAAAATCTATTTTTTATCCCCCACCCAAAGAAAGTTTGACTATATTTTCTATTCATTTTACAACTTATGGTGGTAAATAAAAGTGTGACTTTTCATGGAAAACACAAAAATATTGCCTGGGTGACCTCAAACTTTTGAACGGCAGTGTAGATGAATGGATTACAGAGAGATGGATGTGTGCGGAAGGGAAGTCACAAGAACGGAGCACTTCTATGGGTTTTTTTTTTTTTGCGTGACTTTCACAGATCACACCTTGTATGCCAAAGGAAGGTCAGCTAACAAAACTATTCTGTGCCCTGATCATCATCATCATCTCTCTCTCTCTCTCTCTCTCTCTCACACACATCCATTAGGTTCCTTGCTCACGCTTCCTCTTTTAGGGCCCGTTTACACGAGGACGCTGTCGGGTAAAAACGACTAAATATTTTATCGGAAGTGCCTTTCGTCTACACGGGGACGGCGTTTCCGAGGCTGAAAAACAGAAAAAATTGAAAACGCCTTCCAGAGTGGATAAGTTAAAAACAGCCCCCGTTGCATATCCGTCTAAACTACCCAATACGCCAAACTCTGCTCGGATCTGCTCACGTCGGGTACGCGTTTACGTCATACATGGGTCATATACTGTACATGCCAGCCCGGGAAGTAAGAAAGTAAGTAAAAAAGTAAGAGCATGTCTGATTACATCGATCCAACGGACCTTCAAGCTGCTCTGGCAGCTTTAATAAACGTCCAGGAGTCCTTTGAACATCTATACCGAATCTGCACATATACCGTTAATGAACAGAGGCGGGTATAGCATGCTCTTACTTTTTTACTTACTATAGCCGGAGTAGTCAAAGTTTTCGCGGCGCAGATGTGCAGATCAGACAAGACGGAAGACGTTGCGCATGTGTGCAGACATAGCGGAGGTCTTTCACAGCACCACCTAGCCGCCTGGCATGCACATCCGATTGAATTCCACACATTTATGCGACGCAGATTTCCTCCTTGAAAACGGTCGTGTAGACGCGGAAAAAAAAGTGAGAACGAAAACGGACTTTTGCGTTTTTGTTTCAGACCGTCCCCGTGCAAAGTGGGCCTTAGATCCTGATGAGCGGTCCTGTCCGTGTTGTGAAATGTGAAAGGTTTTTATTCAACTCTGCTGCAGAGATGCAGTGGCTCTGTGCTCCAGTCTCTCCAGCACTTTATCCTCTAATTACGCTGCTTTTGCGGACGAGCACTCGGGTTGAGCGACCGAGTTATTTAAAGTTAAGATGGGACGAGAGCAGCTAAAGCGTCAACACGTGCAGCTGAACAAAATGTCGCAAGCTCAGATTTCAGACTCCAGCAAAATCAGGAAAACCAAACTGTACTTACTGGCAGAGGGGAATGGTTCTAGTGTCCATGCCCTCTGTGCACGCACACATGTTCTCCAACTGGCTGCAGTCATGGGGCGGATGAGGACAAAGGTTAAAGTAATTATTCTTTGCTGACGCAGGAAGTGATGAGAATTAACAAATAAAAAGTGCTGAAAATCCAGCGGCTGTAATGAATTCTAAACTGCGTGTGTGTGTGTGAGAGAGACCGTACTAATCCCCACGGGGATAGAAATTCGGGACTGTAGGGAAATTTGGCCGCATAAAGAATGTGCGCGTGTGCACTGTGGGATTTTCTACGCTGAGGCAAGAACTGAAAGGCCTGAACAGAGTAACATCTAGCATGCGAAAGTGGTGAGAATGGTTCACGATAATGACTCACATTCGGTTAAAGCGCTGTGGAAGGCCAGCGTGTCCTGCTCTGTCCTCATTAAGCGCAAAGCCACTTCATTAAGAGGGGAACAGAACACCTGTGGACCAGCAATTCAGCTTAGTCATGTCTCTCCCTCCCTCCCTCCCTCCCTCCCTCGCTCTCTAGCCACTTTCACATATGAAAGCCATTACCGTAGAAAGGAAAAAACATTTAATCGATATGTTTTCATTCTCCTTCAGTCTTCCATCAACATAAATTAACCGGCGTCAAGTATTCCCACCTGACTGGATTTAATAAAATCATATAGATGCCCTGAGCACAAAAGTCACGTTAAGCATTTACTACTGCTTAGCGTTCGCTTGACACTTTACAACAGCCTCATATTACCGCTTTTTTTTTAAATGCTGATTTATGACGATGTACTCATGCGACATCTTCAAATATTACAAAATAACGCTGCAAGATCGATTTGAGACCAGCCCAAGTACTTTTCTGCCACTCAAGCTCTTAACCAGCTGAAATGGGAACCTCGAGCTATCCGCCGCCACCACCACCATCGGTGTATATAAATGCCTTAATATTATAGATTTCGATTTTAATTTTACTACAAATTATAGGATACGGGTGGCACGGTGGTGTAGTGGTTAGCGCTGTCGCCTCACAGCAAGAAGGTCCTGGGTTCGAGCCCCGGGGCCGGCGAGGGCCTTTCTGTGCGGAGTTTGCATGTTCTCCCCGTGTCCGCGTGGGTTTCCTCCGGGTGCTCCGGTTTCCCCCACAGTCCAAAGACATGCAGGTTAGGTTAACTGGTGACTCTAAATTGACCGTAGGTGTGAATGAGAGTGTGAATGGTCGTCTGTGTCTATGTGTCAGCCCTGTGATGACCTGGCGACTTGTCCAGGGTGTACCCCGCCTTTCGCCCGTAGTCAGCTGGGATAGGCTCCAGCTTGCCTGCGACCCTGTAGAACAGGATAAAGCGGCTACAGATAATGAGATGAGACTTCAAATCATTTCTAAGATTAACTTAATTTTTTCATATATATAAGAAATATTTCACTCTCAGTTTTTATTTCTATAATTCTTATACTGTTTATGAGGCAGATATGATTATATAATTCGGCACATCAGGTGAAAATTCAAATTGCTTCAAACGGCTCTCACTGGATTCAGAATCGAATGCAGAACATACTTTTGACAGAATTAAAACATGCCGATCCGTTCTTGAGATATTACAAGACAGATTGAAAAAACGGCTTAATTTTTCAAAAACGGCTGTAATATTCCGTCTGAGGATCACAGGGTCCAAAATGGGCCTCATTAACCTACGAGATCAAATGTTTTTTTTCTTTATAACGTTCCTGTTTTTCAAGATATTTACATGGAAATTGGCAGGAACATAGATGGTTGTATTCTGAATACAAAGCTTGAAAAATTAGGAAAAACCAATTGTGCAAATTAGGTAAAAACGTTAAAATTGGTACACTTGCTTCTTCAAAGTTTCACCAAATGGCTTTATCTGTGCAATATCAGGCCATCCTTAAAAAAAAAATCCGTTTCCTGTCCACCAGGTGAGCAAAAAAAATTCAGGTCGGGAGGAAGGGATTTTTTTTTTTTAATATATGGATGGATAAGAAATCGCAATGCTGTGTTTGCTTTTTCTTTCAGTACTTTTTTATTACAAAAGCAGACACATTTAATAAAATATGACAGTTAAATCAACTGAAACTTGTACAAAAACTAAGTTAGCATTTTAAATGCTGACTGCAACATTTGCAAAACTTTTACAAAAGGTACTTAAAATGTCCGACACACGGACTTTTTGTAGTTCTAAATCGAGCGTTAGGCCGAGTTCGGATGAAATTACACTATTAAAATGATCACTGAATGATTTGTTTTTCTGAATCTTTACTATTTTGTTGTTTGCTAGAATACCATTTTGCGATTTCACACTTAAGCAAATGTTTGAAAACTCCGGATCTCCTTCCTTCATGGTGGCTGCCATTTTTTTGTGCTGCACGGCGCATGCGCAGAGCTGATTCAATTCTATATTCTGCGCGGAATGCAGGGCTTTCCACAAGCGCCGGCTGCCGGCCAGACAGCCGACTACACAATTAAGTCCAGCCGGCTACTTTAATGACTTATTTTTGTAGCCCACAGGCTCTAAATATTAATTTTCGATTTTAATAAAATTAAATGTTTATCTAACGGACTGACAGTAATGTCAAACTGAACCGCACTCATTTAAGTTGTGATTCGCGCTGTTTGTACCGATAATAACCACAAATTCCCCGCCGACTTCGTTGATCAGGGGAGAGTAACTCATCCGCGGCCCCGACATGCGGTGTGTGCACGCACTCGGCGGAGGCAGTAGTGTGTCAGAGGGAACAGAAGCAGAGATGACGCTTATTTTGTCTCCGGTAAACTAGTCTTCTCTCGTTCAATTACGTGCTGGCATCAAAAGACACCGTTGGTTGTAAATGAAGCCAAACTGAGTGGTTGGAGTGTATTTTCATACACAAATGGAGAAATGTTCGCTGAGTGTGTAATTGTGTAACCCCACTGCAGACCGTTGTCGTTGTTAATTCATAGCATGCTCAGCTGCGTGAATGGGTCATGCACCGAAAATAAGAGATTTACAAGCCAGGAACACCTCATGATGCAATACGCAAGAAAAGAAAGAAGATTTACTGCCATTTTACTTTGTATTTGAGTAAAGTGAATAAATAAATGGTCTGTGGAAAATACATTTAATCCTGGGAACTGCGTGCACAGGAGTTTATTTTGTGTTTACTCCCCCCCGGCTGGCTACTTATTTGTCATGGCTGGCTAGTATGAGCCTTAGTGGAAAACCCTGGGAATGCGGAAATGTCACGTTCGATTTTAGATTTACGAACCCGAAAAAAACGTCGAAAAACTGGCGATAAAAAAAAAAATTCAACCGCACAAACGACACTCACCCGGCCGGTGGACCGGAAACAGAACATTTTTTAATAATGGCCTAAAGCTGATCTTCACTCGTTCATACATCACAAAGAAGGAGAAATCAATGTTAATTCTAAAATCTGCATAAATAAGCATTGAATGTCATTCACATCTACTGTTTTCAATCAATCAAAAAAAAAAAAAGTCATAAAAGATGATTTCTAATCCCCTCTTTGTGATCTGTAGGCCAATGTATTTCTCAAAAGTAGGCCCTACTAGTGTTTATATGAAACTATATAAATGATAATTTTGATTAATATTCACAGCTTTCAAGACTAACTTCGAAAAAAGTATGTGAGCCACATCCAATAAACAATTCCCATTAACTGAATTGAAATTTCTGACTTCAGTTTTTTAAAATCTCATTCCAACCATTAAAATCTCAATATTTCTCATCAAAACAACTCCAGTTATTCTCATTATCTGTATCCGCTTTATCCTGTTCTACAGGGTCGCAGGCAAGCTGGAGCCTATCCCAGCTGACTACGGGCGAAAGGCGGGGTACACCCTGGACAAGTCACCAGGTCATCACAGGGCTGAGCAACTCCAGTTATATTCTAAAATAGTTATTTATTGACAGGAATCAGATTGATTTGAAAAAAATAAGTAGGTAAAGCTA
Source organism: Neoarius graeffei (assembly GCF_027579695.1). Classification (NCBI taxonomy): domain Eukaryota; kingdom Metazoa; phylum Chordata; class Actinopteri; order Siluriformes; family Ariidae; genus Neoarius; species Neoarius graeffei. The sequence goes on along the minus strand of NC_083589.1, from coordinate 27,881,426 downwards.
TGAAAACTCACTTCAAAGTCTCCCGTGAATCATGTCAAAACTAGCAGATGGAAAATTTTGCTGAATATTTCATCAGAAACAGCGAGAGAACATCGCTATAAAAGTTATCTGCTTGATGTTCATGAGTAATCCAGTCGGAAACCGATCAGAAGAGAGAGAGAGAGAGAGAGAGAGATTTTTTGACCACTTTCCCGTGACTCAAAAAGCGCCGGCAGTTTCTGACGTCCCGTGAGCAGAGTTTTTACTCTGTTGTACCAACTTCAACTTGCCGTTACTCCCAAAGTCGAGCCCTGCACACCCGCGGGGCCTGATGCAAAGCAGTGCGGCGCGGGACAAATTTTGAAAGCTCATTGCGGGCGCGGGCGGGAGAGGTGATAAGCTGCAGTCCCGCTAACTAAAAACGTGTTTAAAATAAAATTTATAAATTATTAATTTATGTCTATCATATATAATTTGTGCTGGATATTTTATTTGACATTAATAAAAACATTTTAAGATGCCTAAATTTGCGGATGTGGTCTAATCTCGCGTACGTTTCCGATTCCTTTCCGCTCTTCCGTGTTTGAGATCTCCGATCATGGCAGAAGAGCAGAGCTCCTCTAGTGAAGCTCACAGTGCTTCAGAAGCAAGTGCTGCTTTAAAAAGAGGTACATTTACCGTTAAAAAGTCAAGAGTCCTGAAATCAGACACTTGGAAGTCGTTCTCAATCGTGTACGACGCAGAGGGAAATCAGCTGCCCTTTGCTTGTTGTGATAAGTGCCAAAAGGTTCTGACATACAACGGCCATAAATCAGGTACATCAGGCCTGAATCGCCATGTAAGTAGGGGGCGGGGCACCATCACGCTGTGTCTTTAAATTATATTCATTTCTTATAGGCCTTCTTGTATTTCCTAGAATGTAAATGTGAGGAGTGACATAAGCTATGTACGTTATTCTTAATATCCACTGTAGATTTCAGTAGGTGTGTTGGGTATCTCTGTAAAGCCTCAGCTGCGCATGCCACCTGGCAACGCGCACCCTCGCTACGTGCGCTAGGTGAAGTCAGTGGAGAGCTCAGCTAAGCTCAGCATGTTTAATTCCCCAAGCCAATGACAAGAACTTTCGTGAGAAATAACGCGAACGTCTGCATCATGCGGGATTTGCGGGTGGGAGCGGGACTGAAAATTCTGTCCTGTGCAGACCTCTATCCCAAAGTACTGAACAGATCTTAATAAGATCCATTTCTTTGGAAAGCAGAAATAAGCTTTTTAATGATAGTACTCACAATCGAAGATATTCAAGAGTTAAGCAATGACAAGTCTGGAAACTTAGATGAGCGTCTGCATGCACGATTTTCACAGCACGGCCAGCGAGCGTCTGATAAATACCTTATTGAAAAAAAAACATGGTGATGAGGGCCTCCTGTACAAACACTGCTATAAATAAATAAAATAAAAGATGCTACAGACGCGAGACTGGACATGACGCATAATTCATGAGGCAGCAAATCCATACTACTGTACAAAGCCCAAGCGGAGACATTAACTAACGCGCAACATGGCACGAGTCGAGCTGCAGCCCATCTCTCGAGAGTTCCCGTCCTATTTCTGAACATTTGTTTTGTTCAAGCAAAGGCTATTTATAACATTTTTCACTTATATCTGCTGATTTCTTTGCTTGCTGTTGAGTTCGCTTTACGTTGAAGCAGTAGGAGCGGTTCCATCACAATATCCCTACGCCATTTACGTCACGACCATCACAACACGTAAACCTGATGGTTCTGATTCACGCTGGAGCTGTGGCAAAAGATTTCCAGAAATGTTACTCGGTCAGCAGGGGATAGATTAACGGTTCCAACTTGCCGTTTGTCTCCCGTTCCCACACACCATTACAGCATAATTATGGAAAATGTACAGTTTTCACTGTGAGTGGGAATGGGGTCTCCTCTCGCTCTCTCGCTCACACACTCGTATGACCATCTGTGAGGGATTTTCTGCATTATGTAGATAAATAACGATATGTTAAACCCTAACCTTACCCATAATACACGCCAATAAACTTCCACATTTACTCCCCGACTCTCTCGCTCACATTTACACACTAGTTTGACCTTTTCATCTCCAGAACAGACTTCCACTGACTTTTATATTACAATAAACAAACAAATCAATAAATAATGCTGTTTTTACACCCGAATCTAACCTTAACCTCCGAGTGTAAATATCTGGGCACTTCTGCATACTTGGTGTGTAATAGATATCCCCATAATCTCCAAGTCGAGCAAATTTTTATAGGGACATTTGGTTCTCACAAAGGCCAAAGCGCACACCCCCCTCTCAGTGGGACGTGGGGAACAGCAGGCGTGCTTATTGAATTTGACCCGTTATTGTGCTGAGCTGATAATTTGCTCACTGCTTCAGTGCTTCACACAGGACTGGAATACAGAGGACTTCAAGTCCATCGACTGGAACCGAGAGAGAGAGAGAGAGAGAGAGAGAGAGAGAGAGAGAGAGAGAAAACACACACACAGATACAGCGAGAGACAGACAGAGAGAGAGAGAGAAAAAAAACACAGACACAGAGACCGAGAGAAAAACAGACACAGAGAGACAGACAGAGAGAAACACAGACACAGAGACAGAGAGAAAAGGACAGAGCGACACACACACACACACAGAGCAACAGAGAGAGAGCGACACATGCACAGAGAGAGAGACAGACAGAGAGAGAGAGAGAGAGAAACAGACACAGAGCAAGACACACAGACAGAGCAACACAGAGAGCGCAACACACGCACAGAGAGAGAGAGAGAGAGAGAGAGAGAGACAGACAGAAAAACAGACACCGAGAGACAGACAGACAGAAAAACAGACAGAGAGAGACAGACAGACAGAAAGAAACAGACAGAGAGAGAGAAAAACAGACACAGAGACAGACAGACAGAAAGAAACAGACAGAGAGAGAGAAAAACAGACACAGAGACAGACAGACAGAAAGAAACAGAGAGAGAGAGAAACAGACAGAGCGACACACAGACAGAGCAACAGAGAGAGAGAGTGACACATGCACAGAGAGAGAGACAGAGAAACAGACACAGAGCAAGACAGACAGAGCAACACAGAGAGAGCGCAACACACGCACAGAGAGAGAGAGAGAGAAAAACAGACACAGAGAAACACACAGACAGAGCGAGACACACACACAGCAACAGAGAGAGCGACACATGCACAGAGAGAGAGACAGAGAGAGAAACACACAGACAGAGCAAGACACACACACACACAGAGCAACAAAGAGAGCGACACATGCACAGAGAGAGACAGAGAGAGAAACACACACAGACAGAGCAAGACACACACACACAGAGCAACAGAGAGTGCGACACATGCACAGAGAGCGCGACACAGACAGAGAGAGACAGAGAAACAGACACAGAGAGAGAGACACACAGACAGAACAACAGAGCACGCAACACACGCACAGAGAGACAGACAGAGACAGTGCGACACACACACACAGAGAGAGAGAGACACACACAGAGAGAGAGAGAGAGACAGAGAGAGTGCGACACACAGAGAGACACACACACACACACACAGAGAGAGAGAGAGAGAGAGAGAGAGAGACGGAGAGGATACTGTATTGTGTACATCAACAACTCTTGGTAGTTAACTTCTCTTTTGGTCCGTAAGCAAATAATCTCCCCCACCCACCCACCCACTCACTGGGATGTGACACACTGTGATAACAGTCCCTGCCAAAAGAGCTGCTTCTCGGCCACTTCCTCCGGTCCGCTCACTTGGTGTAGCGCAGACCTTCACCACTGAGCACTAACCAGGTTACAGACGCTACAGGTAACGCTGCTTCGAGAGATGGGAAATCTCGTCTCACGCTTTCCTGTAACGGCTTTAATACGTACGTCAGGGAAACACGAAGACGAGACAGGTTTATAAATACCCAGGAAACCACAGACAGACAGAAATGATCGTTCTGCCATTACTTCCAGTTATGAAATCTAACGGCTGCAGTTCATCAGGAATATCCTGTTCAGGACGACAACAGGACCGGACAAGTACGGTATAAACATCACTGAAGGACCTCAGTGGCACAGTTCTTGCATGGAGTTAGGAATTTTTATGAGACTTTCAGCCGGTTACAATCCGAGATCAGCTGAACAGCTTTCATTAGCTTTTGTAAGAACCTGATATTCCTGAAACATTACGAGGAAGGAGCCAGATAATGCTCACTTCAGTTATAATAATTACTGCGCATTAAAAGGATGGAGGAAAAAGAAAGGTCTACAACATAAATAATTAACTACACAAACACTTCTGGAGCTCAGGTTAGCGGTCGCATGGATCGGGGACAAATAAGCAAGCGGATCAGCGCTTTGAACTGAAGCCGTGGCTTTATATTCAGTGTATATTTCAAAGAGAACGGGCCAAAGCTCAGGCAGCATAGTGATTAAGGAAAAACGTAAAAAAAAAAAAAAAAAAGAGTGAGTGGGCGTGTAAGGGAGACAAAAGAGAGCGAGGAAATGAATAATAAAGAAAGGGAGCCTGGCACGGCTCGGCACAGTGCAAACAAGGCGGCCATTGTGCACGTGTAGTGAAGCGATTGTGCTCTGCAGCGAGGGTGAAAGACAACACGACCACTCCACTCCACTCCAGCCCACTACTCCAAGCCCCCTTCTCTCAGTACAGTACTCAGAGAGCAGCAAAATGCTGCGCTGTGGAAGAACAAGAGCACAGAGGAACAGTGGAGCTCCACAGGCTCTCAGTGTGAGTGACACTGAAGCCTGATTTGAAGCACAAGGGAATGAATGAATGACATGGAGGAAATACTTGAACGTGGGTTAAGTCAGAGGATCCACAGACTGCTGTTGAAAAAGCTGTTAGTATAAAGCACAGGGATGGACACATCACCCGGAGAAGCAAATTTCATGTCAGGGTCATTGTGTGTCGTCGTCCCCAAGTTGCCTGGTGGTGAAGATGTTTCGACAAAGGGGGGAGAGGAGGAAAAAAAAAAAAACCACCATGGAACACCACAATTCTCATTACTGCCTTTGACAAAATAAATGATTTGATTTGGTATCGGTGTTTAAACTTAAATGTGCTTCACCTCACTAATATGCTGTAACTACAGCCTGAGCTACATGTTGCGAATCCTAAAGCCTGCTCCATACCAGGGCCATTCTCAGAAACCGTGACGAGTAACGGAAAAGACATTTTAAACATTTTTGTTTGCACTAATTTTGCCTAATCCCTGTAAATATATTTAATAGACCAAAAAAAAGCATATTTCATGAATTCACGAAGCAAGAGATCATTATTGTGAAAAAAAAAATATGCCAAATTGTTGTCTTTACCGTTACCCTATAGAGTAACGGTAAAGACATCTCATGGCATTTTTGGGGTAATGGGTGCAGCAGAAGAAAAAAAAAAAATCATGCATTCATTATCCCATCCGAACTTGCTGCTTGGCGAATTAAACATTTTCAACATGCAGCATCATTATCATTTGAGGGTAACAGCAAAGACTGTTAATTTCCCCGACATCTCAAAATTTCAGATTTACTTGTTCAGTATCCTGGATTCCAACATTCATGCACCAATATATATATAATATATATATATATTTTTCCAGAATAGCTGCTCAACGACCTGGTCCTTCCTCATGTAGCTGTACTGCCCTCTATTGTCAAAGCCCTGAGTTACAGCATGATTTTACCATTTAGGTAACAGTAAAGACATCAAGAAAAGTACATATTCTTGCGCATATATTTTAGGCTATACACCAAAAACCGGGGCGGCACGGTGGTGTAGTGGATAGCGCTGTCGCCTCACAGCAAGAAGGTCCGGGTTCGAGCCCCGTGGCCGACGAGGGCCTTTCTGTGCGGAGTTTGCATGTTCTCCCCGTGTCCGCGTGGGTTTCCTCCGGGTGCTCCGGTTTCCCCCACAGTCCAAAGACATGCAGGTTAGGTTAACTGGTGACTCTAAATTGACCGTAGGTGTGAATGTGAGTGTGAATGGTTGTCTGTGTCTATGTGTCAGCCCTGTGATGACCTGGCGACTTGTCCAGGGTGTACCCCGCCTTTCGCCCGTAGTCAGCTGGGATAGGCTCCAGCTTGCCTGCGACCCTGTAGAACAGGATAAAGCGGCTAGAGATAATGAGATGAGACGCCAAAAACCATTGAAGGAAAGACCATGATATTTTCCACAATAAAAAAAGTGCTAATATAGGAGGTAATATTTCAGAAAGAAAAGTGAAAAAAATTAAAAACAAAGGGATTTTTCATTCAAATCTCATTAATCCTCATTTAGACACATGGCGGTAATGACATTTTGGTATATTTAGGCTAAACAAAGTTTTTGCAAAAGCAGACAAGTTGTCTTTTTTTTAAACTGCTCTCTTAAATTCTTTCTTTCTTTCTTTCTTTCTTTCTTTCTTTCTTTCTTTCTTAAAATAAATGTATAATAGGCCAGGACTGATGGTTTTAGAGAAAAAAAAACAAACTTGGCTAAACCTGAATGTCACATTTTCTGAAAATGGCTCACCACACACATCAGGTTGTGGGTAGAGTGCTTTTTAAGGATACCGATCAATCAGGAAGACATGAATACTTCCAAACACTGATACAGAATAAAGTGAAGTGAAAAGCATTCATATAATCCTCATGCTGCTACACATCATCTCATAGTTATACATATTGGGAGAAGAAGGGGGGGGAAGTCAAGTTTCAACATGGTGTATGTTCAGAAATACTTTTCTTAGGTCACCACGTTTGCACGGAGTAGTTATTCGGGTTGCTGTAGCATTCCTGTCTACTTGAACCAGTCTGGCTAGTCTTCGCTCTCATCAACTAGGCATTTCCATTTTCAGATCATCTCAGATTTTGCGTGTGAAAATCTCAGATCAGTACGTTCTAAGATAATCAAACCGACAACCATCGTCAAAGTCAACACGATCACATGCTCGCCTTTTCTTGTGGTTGCAACATTACTTGGCAATAAAGCTTTTTCTGATTCTGATGTTTATCATGAACATTAGCTGCAGCTCTTGACTTTTTTTTTTCTGCATGATTTTAAGCACTGCTTTGCTGCTATATGATTGGCTGACCACATCATTGCATGAATGAGCAGGTGGTGGTGGTGGTGGTGGTGGGGGGGTCCTTTATAACTCTCAAACCGTTCCACTGTAACCATTACACCACACCAGCCACTGATCATATTACCAACAATGCTGTGACATGAGACTAGAACACACCCAAAACTGTCATACTGGCTTATAACTTGAATCTTTGTAAATCCTGGAGAGATTGAGCAAGCAGAAAGGAAACTGAAAGCGTGTTATGATCATGATGGTTTGGCATCAGTACAGAATGCACAGATGATTTATCTTTTAAGGAGTACAAACAAATTTTGAGATATACACGTCAGATTGAGTTTAATTACACTGAGAAATCGAACAATGAACATTCTGCAATAGGTGTGTAACAATATACTGCGTGATAAACTGCAATATAAACGTATGACTATGAAATAAATACTGAACCGCGATTATAATCAGGTTGCGTAATCTTAGTTTCTCCTCGCTGAAATTTAATTGTTTAGACAGCACAGGGCACAAAAGCAAAATAGCAGGAATACATGTGACTTCACTCTTGCTGGAAGTAACACAGCTCTAATGCCACAAAAACAGATCTAAAATAGGTTTAACAAGAAATAAGAGCTCTTTTTACAGACTGTAGAAGGCTAAAGAAAAGAAGCAGATAGAGGTAGTACAAATGTTCATTTAAAAAAAAAAAATTAAGAAAAGGCCTAGATTATTAACTTTCATTTTTAATAAAAAGGAGTATTAGTTAATATCAGTGTTGCAGTCGAGTCACTAAACCTCGAGTCGGAGTCCAGTCTTGGATCCCTAGTGTTCAAGTCAGAGTCAAGTCCAAGTCATTAAAGATGATTTCGAGTCGAGTCGGAGAACAAGACTCCGTCCGCATCATTTGACGGTGGCTGTTGCTGCCTTTATGTGAAAGCGTCTCTGCTACCGTGTTGGACTAACGTTCCTGCTCGACTGCCTCATTTTAGTTAACAGGCTACAGATAAAAAGCTTGTTCATCGCTCAGCAGGCCCCGCCCACGATCTACAGGGCAAATAACATGAGAGAGGGTTAACACTAGCTAGTTCATCGCTCAGCAAGCCCCGCCCACTATCAACAGGGCAAATAACATGAGAGAGGGTTAACACTAGCTAGTTCATCGCTCAGCAAGCCCCGCCCACCATCAACAGAGCAATGAACATAGCGTGTCACTTCCTTCTCTGGGTGGAGTCTTGCCAAATGACGATTGAAGTTTGAGGTTGTCCCTGTCATCTCCTCGATAGTTCTTCTACATATGGAACACACAGCAGTGCATTTTTTCCCACTGCACGAGAAGTCTGTATAAGCAAAGTGGACACTCCTAGTGGCTTCTCTCCAGGCATTTTAGCACCGTTAACGTTAGTCTGTTCCTGAACATGACGTATGAAAATTGGTATAAAAATTAATGTAGATGGCGGTGCGGTGGTGTAGTGGTTAGCGCTGTCGCCTCACAGCAAGAAGGTCCGGGTTCGAGCCCCGTGGCCGGCGAGGGCCTTTCTGTGTGGAGTTTGCATGTTCTCCCCGTGTCTGCGTGGGTTTCCTCCGGGTGCTCCGGTTTCCCCCACAGTCCAAAGACATGCAGGTTAGGTTAACTGGTGACTCTAAATTGACCGTAGGTGTGAATGTGAGTGTGAATGGTTGTCTGTGTCTATGTGTCAGCCCTGTGATGACCTGGCGACTTGTCCAGGGTGTACCCCGCCTTTCGCCCGTAGTCAGCTGGGATAGGCTCCAGCTTGCCTGCGACCCTGTAGAACAGGATAAAGCGGCTACAGATAATGAGATGAGATGAATTAATGTAGATATATCTCCTGCCAAATTATTATGGCATGTTCAAAAAAAAAAAAAAAAAATCAGCGATCTCGTCTCCAATTTATGAGTCCGAGTCATCAGTGCTCAAGTCACGAGTCTTTAAAATTAGGGCACGAGTCAGACTGGAGTGCTACAAACCTGGTTAATAGGCTGTTATATTTTACGCCAACCTTTACAAATGTGGATAATTACTTTTGGTTATTAAGAAAATGAAATTAATGTAACAAAAGGAATATTTAAGTTGATGAAGAAAAGGAAAATTAAATGTTGCAAAAAAGTTTTTTGGTAATAAAATTGAATTGTTTCTTTCAAAATCATCATAGGAAAACCGAATCGTGAATTAAGTGAATCGTCACGCGCCAATTCTGTCGCATTTACAGTTGGAGCAACAAACTGCATAAAACAGAGCACAGCTATTCTGCATTATTCACCGTGACCACAAGCGTGCTTTCACACCTCGGAGAACAGCGATTTTACAGAAGAATAGAACAGGAGGAGAGAAAACTTTGGACCAAAATGTTCCAAATGTACCCTTGGAATTTGAACAAACATAACTGTCCTATTATGTTCTGAACATTACATTTCCAATGAGTAACAACTGGTGACTGAATGTACACAGTGAAAGACTCAGGAGTGAGAATTGGCACATAGCTGAGGAATTAGAAAAAGATGGATTAAGACGGATAAACAAGTACTTCCAGGAACGGAGTGGAAAAAAAGTGAGTCACTGCTGAAAACAAAAGCAACAGCTTTCATGGTCCACTGCACCGATTCTGACAGTCTGACATTACACCTGGATTTAATGAGAAGGAAATTAAACAGATGAACAAAACACACTAATTGCTATTTTTGGCATTAATTCTGAATAAAATCTGCCTCCTCCGTGACCTACTTAATTAGAAAAAGGCTTGAGGGAATAAATCCTCCTAATACGGTACTGTTCTCCGTATGTGTGCGCATGTGCGTGCGCGTTCCCGCTAAACCGGGATTACTGTATGGATTACTGTCACCCACTGAACCCACGATCTGGAATCAACGGACCGCTTTTTAACCCTGTTCAGACAGACGGGTCTCCTGAGCTGTTCAGGCAAAGTGCATTTAAAATAAAATTAAAATCAGGAAACAACTGCTCATAAGCAGAGAACGAAGTCATCACTCATGTCAATTCAGATAGGGTTGATTTTCCTGAACGTCAACACCAAAGTCTGGAATGTATTTTGGCTGAATTCGAACAGCAGATTTTTTTTTTTTTAAATCCCATTTGAAAACCTACTATTTTACTACAACTACAAGAGAGTCTCATCAGGGTCATTCCATATCAAATCTCCGAATGCTCCCACTTGACCATCTCAGATTTGGCTGAAAAAAAATTCCAGAAGGTTCACACACTTCCCAACAGGAAAAGTCCCAAATTTTAGCTCCCAACTCCTTATAGTTTTGTCGTCATAAAATATTTTTGCAACTAACCTCGGACCCGTTTTGAGCAGAGTTTTTTGGGGAACCACTTTGAGATCGCTGTATCTAGAAAAGTATTTAAGCCGGGCCCTTCACATTTTCAAGGGTCAAAATCTGGCACCAGTACTTGTCGAATATGGACTTTTACTTGTGTGCTTTTGGTTCATCATAGAACTCTGGGGGCTTGAATTTGCTCAGAAATTCTACACTACGCTCTGTGGCAGCATATTTGAAGGACTGTGGAAAGTGCAATGTCAAAGACGGAGGCTTGATATTGCACGTACACCTTCCCGTATATACTGTGTCCTTTTGCGTTCTAAAACTGCCGCTCTGAGATGAGCGGTTTGGAAGATATTAAAGTTTAAAAATGGAAAAAATTAATTTGGTGACATTTTTGGCATGTTTATAGCAAAAAAAAAACAGCATCCACCAACATAAAATTGACTGTGTTAGAAAGATTAGATGTCTGTTTTTAACATATCCAAAATTTGTGATGGTGTTCTGCCTTATTTTTGCAAAATGATTTTTTTTGAAAACGTGGTGTTCGAATACACGCACAGCATTCGTGGCCTATGAAAGCATTTTCAAATGCTAACAAAATGCCCTGAATTTATGACACAGCTTAAACTCAACAAAATGCTTCATTTGGTTGATGGTAAACGATACCTGAAGGATAACCTATACGCAACCTTTACATACTGAAATATCGGCGCTCCAACATGGGTGAAAACTGAAACTTATTTTCATTACAACATTTCTGTTGTACCATAATTTAGAAGAAAAAGCAACCTGTATGCTTCAGTTAGTGTTTATCCATGAGAAAAAGTCTTTAATCATTACTATGATTATGATTTATTATTTATGACACTTATTGAATTTATTACATTTATTATAAAGCTGGTAACTTTGGGACAACTCTTTTGGGACAACTCTCCAAATTTATCTGGATCAGTAAAGAAAGTGCGAAGTCCATGGCTGACGACCTGGAAAGCAGATTTGCAAAGGCAGTCACAGTGCCAGGTACGAGAGATAATCACTATTTCAAGCCAGTCAATGGAAGAACACTTGAGGTCCGCAGAGTGTCTGGGATTCCTGGATTTTTAGTCAACTGTGAGGTAGAACATGTAGACGAAGAGGTTTCACAGGGCTTCCAGATCAGTGACATGATACCTGGCCAATATATAACCTGCGTTTACGACCATCACTGATGGGTTGGAAGCATCAGAGAGGCATCTGAAGCCCAGCAAGATGTTCTGATACAATTCATGCATCCACACGGCCCAGCAAAAAGTTTCTTCTGGTCCAGGAGAGAAGATTTGTGCTGGGTACCTGTGCAACACAATTTCTAAAATAGATGTTCCTAGCACTACAACTGGACGTGTATATACACTTAAGGAATGTGACCGCAAAGCATCTGAAAGTTTCATGAAAGAGTTCAAATAATTTACGAGTTGTCCCAAAGTTACCAGCTTTATAATAAATTCAATAAGTGTCATAAATAATAAATCATAATCATAATCAATTCTACTGGACTGTCAAAGACTTTTTCTCATGGATAAACACTAACTGAAGCATACAGGTTGCTTTTTCTTCTAAATTATGGCACAACAGAAATGTTGTAATGAAAACAAGTTTCAGTTTTCACCCATGTTGGAGCGCCGATATTTCAGTATGTAAAGGTTGCGTATAGGTTATCCTTCAGGTATCGTTTACCATCAACCAAATGAAGCATTTTGTTGACTTTAAGCTGTGTGTCATAAATTCAAGCTGTGTCATAAATTGTTAGCGTTTGAAAATGCTTTCATAGGCCATGAATGCTGTGTGTATGCGAACGCCACATTTTCAAAAAAAATCATTTTGCAAAAATAAGGCAGAACACCATCACAAATTTTGGATATGTTAAAAACAGACATCTAATCTTTCTAACACAGTCAATTTTATGTTGGTGGATGCTGTCTTTTTTTGCTATAAACATGCCAAAAATGTCACCAAATTAATTTTTTCCATTTTTAAACTTTAATATCTTCCAAACCGCTCATCTCAGAGCGGCAGTTTTAGAACGCAAAAGGACACAGTATGTACGGGAAGGTGTACGTGCAATATCAAGCCTCCGTCTTTGACATTGCACTTTCCACAGTCCTTCAAATATGCTGCCACAGAGCGTAGTGTAGAATTTCCGAGCAAATTCAAGCCCCCAGAGTTCTATGATGAACCAAAAGCACACAAGTCCATATTCGACAAGTACTGGTGCCAGATTTTGACCCTTGAAAATGTGAAGGGCCCGGCTTAAATACTTTTCTAGATACAGCGATCTCAAAGTGGTTCCCCAAAAAACTCTGCTCAAAACGGGTCCGAGGTTAGTTGCAAAAATATTTTATGACGACAAAACTATAAGGAGTCGGGAGCTAAAATTTGGGACTTTTCCTACTGGGAAGTGTGTGAACCTTCTGGAAAATTTTCAGCCAAATCTGAGATGGTCGAGTGGGAGCATTCGGAGATTTGACATGGAATGACCCATCTGGGAAGTCACGTTTTGGATTTAATATCTGCAGGAATAATATTCCTAGCCACAAAAAACTTGACAGAAAGCTGTCGACTAGCTGTCGACTAAATGCTCAGAATGCACTAGATACTGGCAAAATTACAAGGCAAGTTTAAAAGATTTGTTCTATTTTGACTCACTAGCAGAATCATGACATGCTGTGTGAAATATAAACCGATCAGCCATAAAATTTAAAACACTGACAGGTGAACTGAAATAACATTGATTATCTCCTCATTACAGTGGCCCCTGTCAGTGGGTGCGATATATTCGACAGCAAGAGAACGGTCAGTTCTTGAAGTTGATGTGTTGGAAGCAGGAAAACTGGGCAAGCGTAAGGATCTGAGCGACTTTGACAAACTGTGATGGCGAGATGACTGGGTCCGAGCATCGAACAAAATGGCACATCTTGTGGGGTGTTCCCAGTATGCAGTGGTTAGTACCTACCAAAAGTGGTCCAAGGAAGGACAACCGGTAAACCGGCGACAGGGTCATGGGTGTTGAAGGCTAGCCCATATGGTCCAACCCCTCAGAAGAGCTAGTGTAGCACAAACTGATGAAAACGTTAATGCTGACATCTTTCTGTTTTAGCCAGCATTAACATTTTCAGCAGTTTGTCCTACAGTAGCTCTTCTATGGGTTTGGACCATATGGGCTAGCCTTCGACACCCATGACCCTGTCGCCGGTTCACCGGTTGTCCTTCCTTGGACCACTTTTGGTAGGTACTAACCACTGCATACTGGGAACACCCCACAAGATGTGCCATTTTGGAGATGCTCGGACCCAGTCATCTCGCCATCACATATGTCGCTGGTTCACCGACCATATGAGCTAGCCTTTGACACCCATGACCCTGTCGCCGGTTCACCGGTTGTCCTTCCTTGGACCACTTTTGGTAGGTACTAACCACTACATACTGGGAACACCCCACAAGATGTGCCATTTTGGAGATGCTCAGACCCAGTCATCTCGCCATCACATATGTCGCTGGTTTACCGACCATATGGGCTAGCCTTCGACACCCATGACCCTGTCGCTGGTTCACCGGTTGTCCTTCCTTGGACCACTTTTGGTAGGTACTAACCACTGCATACTGGGAACACCCCACAAGATGTGCCATTTTGGAGATGCTCAGACCCAGTCATCTCGCCATCACATATGTCGCTGGTTTACCAACCATATGAGCTAGCCTTCAACACCCATGACCCTGTCACCGGTTTACCAGTTGTCCTTCCTTGGACCACTTTTGGTAGGTACTAACCTAACGTGACCAGATGTCCCGGTTTGACCAGGACAGTCCCGATTTTGAGTTGCGTGTCCCCAGTCCCGACAAAGGTCCGTCGGGATGCTGAAATGCTGGACAGTTTGTTAGTGTTTACACCAAACACTAACAAACTGTTCCGGTTACAGCGATCATACATAGCCAACGAGATGTCAATAAAGCTTCTAGCAATTCAGCATCAATGTGCGTGTGTACACAGTCAACCTTACAATGTATCTATTTGTACAATGTTACAAAATAGAGGCCGCGTTATAACGTTTTTTTTTGCTAGCGGCTGTCAACTACTACGTGACAACGCTGAACAGATGAGCGTTGGGCGGAGATGTTCGCGCACTTCAAGAGTAGGGAGACTCCTTACAGCAATGTCAGCCAGCTTTGCCAGTTTGTCATGTGCCTACCTGACATGACAGTCACATGAAAGCAATCACTAAAACGGCATTTTATCACCTAAAAAACATTTCCAAACTAAGAGGACTTATGTCAAAACATCATCTGGAAAAACTAATACATGCCTTCATCTCTAGTAGGGTTGATTACTGCAATGGCCTTTTCACAGGCCTGCCAAAAAAGACCATCAAACGACTTCAGCTGGTTCAAAATGCAGCGGCGAGGGTTCTCACACGAACAAAAAGAACAGAGCACATTACTCCAATTCTAAGGTCCCTTCACTGGCTTCCAGTAAGCTACAGAATTGACTTTAAAGTATTGCTGCTGGTGTACAAATCTCTAAATGGTACAGGGCCCAATTACCTCTCTGATATGTTGCAGCAGCCTAACCCAATCAGATCAAAACAGAAAAATTTACTATTAAAACCAGTTGTTAAAACAAAGTGTGGTGAAGCAGCTTTTAGCTACTATGCAGTACAGCTATGGAACCAACTGCCAGAGGACATTAAAAATGCTCCTGCTGTTGGCAGCTTCAAATCTAGGTTAAAGACCAAGCTGTTTTCAGATGCTTTCTGTTAAATAATTAATATTTTTACATTTTTTATAATCTTTACTTTCTCTGCATGTTTTAAATTTACTTTAACTTTATTCTATTTTATTCTGCTAGTTTTTTTTCCCCTTTCTCTTTCTTTTTCTCCTTTTTCTTTTTGGCATTTTAATATTTTATTTCTACTATTGTTTAATTCTTATTATTTTCTTTTAATTAATTATTTTAGAATAAAGATAAAATTATTTTATGTAATTTTATTTCTCTATTGTTTACTGTTTTTGTTTTTACTTCTGTAAAGCACACTGAACTGCCACTGTGTATGAAATGTGCTATATAAATAAACTTGCCTTGCCAATGCTCCAGTTGAGCGAATATTTTCACTCATGAACAACACCTGGACTGGCGAGAGGAATCGCATGACTGTGCTTACTCTCAAAGCCTTGCTCATCACCCGGGCCAATTTCGATGATACTTGCTCGCAGTTTCACAGCAGGCTCTCGGGCAATAAAGCGCTACTGGAGCAAATTCACTCATCATGTAAATATATGCAATAAAATGGCATCTTCTTTAGGGTGGGTGGCTGTGTTTCTGAAACATTTTTTGTGGTCTTTCATCGGTTTCATCTGTCTTTAATCTGTATCACAGATTGTCTTGACTTGTTTGATGCTGTTGTCAACTCAAGGTTCATGTTTTCAAAATAGTTAATAGCCGACACTGGTTAAGATTAAACAGGGGCATTTTGGGTAAAGGTTCAGAGGTGACAACGATTAGGCTCATGCGCTCAGTCCTGTTACAATGCATAGCCTTTTGTTTAAAAAAAAGTTCATCGCATAAAATGTTGATGTTAATATGCAAGCAATGCATTTTCTTGGTGCTTTCACAAACGTGAAATAAATCAGTTGAAATTTAGGCTATTGGCTTATTCCCTATCATCACATCTATTGTCTGATCTACTTACTTTAACTGAATTGCGATAGAAGTACATGTAGATAAGAAAATACTTGATTATTCTCTAAAATGTTTATAAAAGTGAGCTGCTACAAAATGATAAAAGCTGAGCCATGGTTTGAGCCGGCGCATGTTTACATCAAAACGCGTGGGCGTGCACGAGTATCACGGTCACGCGCAAAGTGTCCCGGTTTTAGACTCGGGAAAATCTGGTCACCCTAAACTAACCACTGTATACCAGGAACAGCCTACAAGATGTGCCATTTTGTTCGATGCTCAGACCCAGTCATCTCACCATCACAGTTTGTCAAAGTCGCTCAGATCCTTACTCTTGCCCAGTTTTCCTGCTTCCAACACATCGACTTCAAGAACTGACCGTTCTCTTGCTGTCGAATATATCGCACCCACTGACAGGGGCCACTGTAATGAGGAGATAATCAATGTGATTTCAGTTCACCTGTCAGTGTTTTAAATTTTATGGCTGATCGGTGTATTTTAAGGCCATGTTCCAAGTTGGAACATCGTTCCATGTTGGAACATCGTTCCATGTTACCTTCAAGTGTAAATTTACCCAGATACAAGCTTATTTTTGCTTATTCAACTATACATAGTATATAAAATAAGTTCTCTCAGACTTGAGCATATTATTTCAGATATGTTACTGGAATTAACTTTTTAAATTATCTTTTTTATAATTACCTTCATTTAATGGAAATATAACAAAGTAAAAGCAAGCACCAAATAGGTCAAGTTCTGACACGAAGTACGGCACGCTCAATGGCTGTACGTGTACACAGAAGCACGCAACAGTTTCGGAAGCTTATCTTATCAGGCAAGAAGTCATGCTGAGTCTCGTCTTCAGCAAAACGACAGGAAAATAACAACCTGCCTTGGAAGCCCATCAACATGCTGAATGGGCTAAAACATCACACCACCACATCAGGTTCCATTCCTGTCAGCCAAAAACAAGAATCTGAGGCCATCATGGGCACGTTCCCCAAAACTGGACAGTTGAAGATTAGAAAAAGTCTTGTTCCAGTCTTCAGCTGTCTAGTTTCAGCGAGTGCGGGCCCATGACTGCCTCAGATTCCTGTTCTTTCCTGTCAAGAGTGGAACCTGATATGGTTATTCTGCTGTCCACACCTCAGCAGTGCTATGACAGTTATATTATTTAATATTTGAAAATATTAAATCCTAAACATGACTTCCCAGATTTTTTTTTTAAATTAGAAACCATCATATTTTTCAGGTAAAAGGAAGGAAAAAAAAAGTTAGAATTCAACCAAAATATGATCGAATTTGCTTCATTTGAGATATACATTAGTGCTGTCAAGTGATTAAAATATTTAATCGCGATTAAGGTCACGACTGTCATAGTTAACTCACGATTAATCGCAATTTAATCGCACATTTTTGTCACATGAAAAACCATTGTAATTCTCTTATCAGCATAAAAAAGTGAATGGGCTTGCTCACCGTTCGAACTACGGGGGTACTCGGGGGATCCGAGATCCCCTGAAACAGACATGAGATCCCTTGAAAACATGATTTGGGAAATGTTGGGGGGTCTCTAAAATATTGGCAAAATGATGTTTATTGACATAGCAATCGTGTGTAACGGGAAGCATTTGCATATCCGAAGTGAGCACACAATGGACAGCCGCGCTCTGAGACAAGCGCAAGCACCCCCCGCCCCCCAAGGGAAAAAAGGGACCCCCCGAAAATATCGGCATAGTTCGAACACTGGTTGTACCAATGTTTTTTTTTTTTTATTGCAGAGCATAACACGTCTTGTCACAGCCACTGCAAAGTGGGGCTGGAGCCGCCGATGGGAAAACGAAACCTAAGCCGAGCACCGTGGCTCTTCGGGGGAGGGCAGAGGACTCTGGCTGTGCGGGGCGTGGCATCATGTCACAGAGCGTTAATCTCGCGATAAAAAAATTATCGCCGTTAAAATTGAGTCAAGTTAACGCGTTAATAACGCGACATTTTTGACAGCACTAATATATATATATATATATATATCAGTGGCGGCTGCTGGTTTTTAAAACAGGGGAAGCCCATTTTACGTATTCATTGTAAAACCTGTAGGCCGCATATCAAAGCATAGAAAGGTGTGCCCCATTAGCATAGTGAACTAGACAACCCTACCTAGTGGCAGAAAGTATTTTTGCTTGTACATTTCATGTTATAGTCTGGCTTGCCAGGCTAGTGCCTCATATCCTTAATCAAAAATATCAAACATCCAAAAATCACTGGCTATTCAACAAAGAGCCTTGAACATCATACCCTGATATGCAACACAGAGTCTTTAACACAACACCCAGCTGTGCAACACATCCTTGAACATCTTCTGCAACACAGTCTGGAAATTCATAACCAGGTAGGCTATGCAACACACAGAACCTTGAATATTATACCCAGGTATAACCTATAACACAGAGCCCACCATTCTCTTAACATTACTGAACAATATACACACTTCAGATTCATGAACATTATATGATGCACACTATTTATACACAAATTCTGCCCTCTGCTCCTTTTCCAGAAAATGGTCTGTGACCCTGTCATACTAGCTGGTTGTGCTTTCCAGAGACTTCACCAATTTCTGTTAGCAGCTCGCACTGCAGATCCCAATAAGGCTCAAGCTAGCCTACAACCAGATTGAACTACAAATGAAATAAACGAGTGAATTCACGAATGATCAAACTGATAGAATGGATGAAAGTTAACGGAGCACGAGTAATATTTACATTTATTTACAGAGTAATGTACAGAGACATCAATGAGAAGAAACGTTTATATGAAAAGAAATTCGGACAGCACTTTGCCACACGACTACACTTTCTCGACATCCGCTAGGGACTGATCATACTTCCGTGTTCCTCGCCGAAGTACCGCCCTCCTCATGTCTTTCAAACACTACCTCCAATAATCCTTCATCAGCCCGGCTTCTTGTCCCTCCCACTGTCTCGTTTAGTCCCAGAGAAGCCCGGCTTCCCTGGAAGTGACGATTTTGTCGATTTTAACCAACAACTACTAGCCGAAATTGGCTGTTCAGAGCCATCTCGTAGACTGCAACGGAAACCCGGCTGCCAGCGCATAGAGCCCGCTGAAATAAGAAAGGTTACAGCGTGTTGCCAGATTGGGAGGTTTTAAGTGCATTTTGGCGGGTTTTGAACATATTTTGGCTGGAAAACGTCAGCAGTATCTGGCAACGCTGGTTACAGCCTGGCAGCAAAGGTGATTCTCGTAGTGAACTGCAAGTTCGTCAGACATCACTCAAATAAGTTACAGGATAGTTATGAACGTAAATACAATCTTGGGCATATATTATGTTATGCAAGTTACTGTTTTAATGAGAATTCAACGTCGTAGATGCCGCAGTTTGGGGAGAGAATTTTAGGGGAAGCTCGGCTTCCCTTGTTGTCTCTGAGAAATCGCCCCTGATTTATTTATATATATATATATATATATATATATATATATATATATATATATATATATAGAGAGAGAGAGAGAGAGAGAGAGAGAGACACGTCAGACATGCAACAACCACCCTATCTGAAAAAACAATGAACATTTCATAACCAACAACAAAAAAAAAGCTTCTGCATTATCGTTCAGATATTGCGAGTTCGAACCTTCGCGATGCCACCGGTGTTGTAGTCGAGTCACTAAACCTCGAGTCTGAGTCCAGTCTCGAGTCCCCAGTGTTCAAGTCTGAGTCAAGTCCAAGTCATGAAAGAAAATTCCGAGTCGAGTCAGAGAACAAGACTCTGTCCGCACCATTTGATGGTGGCTGTTGCTGCCTTTATGTGAAAGCATCTCTGCTACTGTGTTGGATTAACATTCCTGCTCGACTGCCTCGTTTTAGGCCCTGTCCACAAGGCAACTAGCCTGGGCCCGCCCATCCTAAGCGTGACGCAACACGAGGGCCTGTTCCGAGCTTAGTCTGGCCAGGCAGGCTATCTACAGCATTTCCAAGCTCCCGAAAAATCGGGAACCAATCAACTTTGAGCATCTCCAACGGCCCTGGGTAGAGGCGTGTTCAAGGCAGTGACGTAGTAGAACTGCGACCGGAAGCCATAGATTGTTTACAGAATCTATGCCGGAAGCGCTTCATTCACATCACGAACATGGAGCAGCGGCAAGCCTTTGACACAGCGGTAGATGCTGTATTGAAAGCATTCAACGGGAAGTTCTCATTGAAAACGGAGCAAAGAGCAGCCCTGGAGGTATTTATTGAAAGGAAGGACGTTTTCGCCTTGCTCCCGACCGGCTTCGGTAAGAGTTTAATCTACCAGTTAGCCCCGTCACGTCGCATACGTCAGAGGAAAGAGTGATGTGATTGGTTTAAGCTTCGTCACAGCCTTTTCTGGCTTCGACCAGTAGCAAACTGAGGCATTTCAGGGAGGCGGGTCAACCACGGGCTCTGGGAAACGGTTTGGCTTAATAGCTTGGCCAGACCAATAGCTCGGAGAGCTTTGAAGTCGCGTTAGCCAGGCTACACGGCAACGGATTCAGGTGAATCTGATAAAATTGTTTATCGTTTCGGCCTGGCGTCCACACGGCACCGGCGTTTTGGGTGCCCCAAAACGAAATCTTTTGAGAACGGGTTCCAGAGTGGAAAGATCTGGCAACGGCGCCATTGCGAAGTCGTCTGGATGAGTAGAACGGATTTGTTTACGATGACGTCACAACCACATGTGCTTCACGCCGGGTAGAAATGTAACGAACTCGATGCGAGTTGTCAACAAATCCTATAACTTGGTTCATGAAACGCGCTTACAAAATATTTTCACTGTGAATATTTATTGTGTAATGGTGCAAAGTGAGAGAGAGAGAGAGAGAGAGAGAGAGAGAGAGAGAGAGAGACTCTGCCCTTAGGGCAGAGTCAATCCTGCCAGCAAAAATAGGGAAAAAAAAGGAGCGATCTCACCTCTTCAGATGTTGGTTTAAGTCTGACAATACATTCCTCAAAAAGGGCATAGAACAACAAATTAATCCATCAACGTGTAGCATTCAATTTATTCCGGACCATTAAAGACGCCGCCTTCCGCGTAGAATCATACGTCATCCTCGCCGCCATATTGGATGGGGCAAAGCAGAGAATAAAGATGCCTCATTCATGTGCTGCGTTTAACTGTACCAACAGGTTTGCCGTCCAAACGAGATCACATGGGATTACCTTTCACGAGTGAGACTGGAAAAATACTTTTCATTGTATTTGGTCATTATAACGTAATTTTACGAACAGATTTTTCTGACTTTGTGGCTAATATGAAGTCTCGCGCATAATAGTTTATGCGCATGCGTCCTTACTTCTATTGTTGTGGTGTCTCCAATGGGACCGTCTTACAGCGCACCTAGAGGTGTGTATTGCATCGTTTTCAGCAAGCGTTGCGTTGCCATATGTACCTGATATTTTACTGATCCGTTGCCCATGTGGACGCGATATATTTTTTTTTTAAAATCTCGTTGCCGTTGTCGTGTGGATGTAGCCTTAGTTAACAGGCTACAGATAAAAAGCTTGTTCAAATAACATGAGAGAGGGTTAACACTAGCTAGTTCATCGCTCATCAAGCAAGCCCCGCCCACTATCAACAGAGCAATGAACATAGTGTGTCACTTGCTTCTCTGGGTGGAGTCTTATCAAATGACGATTGAAGTTCGAGGTTGTCCCTGTCATCTCCTCGATAGTTCTTCTACATCTGGAACACACAGCAGTGCATTTTTCCCCACTGCACGAGAAGTCTGTATAAGCAAAGTGGACAATCCTAGTGGCTTCTCTCCAGGCATTTTAGCACCGTTAACATTAGTTTGTTCCTGAACATGATGTATGAACAGGTGACTGTGCATTATCTCATCTCATTATCTCTAGCCGCTTTATCCTGTTCTACAGGGTCGCAGGCAAGCTGGAGCCTATCCCAGCTGACTACGGGCGAAAGGCGGGGTACACCCTGGACAAGTCGCCAGGTCATCACAGGGCTGACACATAGACACAGACAACCATTCACACTCACATTCACACCTACGGTCAATTTAGTGTCACCAGTTAACCTAACCTGCATGTCTTTGGACTGTGGGGGAAACCGGAGCACCCGGAGGAAACCCACGCGGACACGGGGAGAACGTGCAAACTCTGCACAGAAAGGCCCTCGCCGGCCACGGGGCTCGAACCCGGACCTTCTTGCTGTGAGGCGACAGCGCTAACCACTACACCACCGTGCCGCCCCTGAATGTGTATTATCTTGCACAAAATTAATGTAGATATAAATATCTTCTGCCAAATTATTATGGCATGTTCAAAAAATAAAAATCAGAGTCCGAATGCAGTTAATGCATGAGTCCAAGTCAAGTCAAGTACCGAGCCCCTAAAACTACAGCATGAGTCAGACTTTAGTACTACAAGCCTGGATGCTACAACAATCTATGGCCAGAAAGTAAGATACAGCAAAATTGGCTGTGTTCTCTGAACTGAAATGACGACATATTCTCTCTCCTATCAATCACGAACACCGGCTAGTGGCCTAGTGGTAGCGTGTCCGCCTCTCGATCGGGAGATCGTGAGTTCTATTCACGGTCGGGTCATACCAAAGACCATCATAAAAATGGTACCTACTACCATCTGGCAAAGCACGCTGCAATACAGATGTGAGTGGGGAGTTAAACTCTCGTGGTTACCAGAGGACTAGCCCCCCACTGAGGCCGAGGGCTGTGGAAACGGAGATCGGCGCCGCCCGATGCACCACATGGCGTGGGAAGGACTTTAACTAACTTATCAATCACGGACTCATCGTGGGTGTCTGTTGGCTTGCGTGTGCCGAAGGGGCGGCTAGCACTATACCTCTGAATGTGTTACGTTGCCATGTGATGCAGCAGTTCACAGCAGGCGAGACTAAAATGAAACTCCTGGGTTAGGCCACGCCCACTTTTGATTTAAATCTGCATACAAGGATAAATAATTGGTGCATCAAATAGATACCGATGGTGGAATTGTGTTACACCTTTAACGTTCATGATAAACACAAAGCATGGTACGTTTTTCCCCCCCCTCCACTCAGTTCCAGCCAGATGTTTTTCAGTAGCACGTGATCCTGTCGAGCTACCTCAAACGTTGCTCCCAGCAGCTGTAATTTCCACCAGAATGTAGTACGTGGTATAGATCACCAGCCTGAGTGAATTACTATTATTTTTTCTTGTATTTCATGACTACACTGAACACCATGAAGATCTAATATAAGGCTGTAACTGTCATTATAATGGCCGATGTCCTCAGCCTTCAGGAGCACACACTCGCAGTAAAGACAGAATGTACGGCCGGTGTGAATTTCAACAGTAGGGAAGGGGAAACGTTTCAGGACATCAATTACCGTACGTGATCCAGCGAAACCGGAGACGGCTCGTTCTCACTTTCCCTTTACGTTCCGATATACTTTCTGAGTTTCGTCTAATGTCGCATAGTGTGCATCTCTCCAAATGTTCGTGTTCACTTCACCTCTTTCAGAATTACGGTAATTATCCACTCAGAGCAGTTGATTTTTTCGGACTTGGACGTTTCTGTGGTTTCCATGGCAACACTTACAATGGATCTCCAGGCTGCTATGACAGCGAGGTTTAAATTGTAGTCAATTCAGACCTTTCACAATCACTCTGTAGTTCAGTGACAAGCTGTCCCACTTGAGCGCAATTACAGCGTGATGGAGTTTTTAAACTTGAAGCTACTTTTTTTTTTGCCACACTTGCACCAGTGCGACTCGCTCAAAAAGTTGATGTGACAAAGTGTCTCTCGTGCTGAGATTAGAAGCCGTCTGTGTTGTGAAAGGGTTTGGGAGCGTGTGTGGGTCTGGATAAGCATTTCATCTTCGTATTATCTTTGTACACCTATTCCCAACAGCACGTCGCTGTGTGTTTGTTTTTCCATCTTATGGCAGAATGACACAAAGGGTCCAGTGTCTCTCACACGCACGCTCAGGATGACACGCTCATTTCATCATCCTGAGAGGAGTTACAGTCTCTTGCTCTTTCCCGTCGCTCAGTCATTTGTTTTTTTTCTGGTCTTATCTCTGAGAGTCATTCTACAATTGTGTTTCCCTTCACAAACAACCCGGACAAGTATCCTGGCCATGAAACAGCTTCTGCATCATGTATTTACATTCAAAGTAGATATAAAACAGTCCAAATTTATCATCAAAATTCTATTTCTCATTTTATTAAATGTCGGAATGCATTTTCATCGCTATTTTGTCGCTGCTATAGCAAGTTATGAGTGTTTGAAATACGCTCTGTAATATCTCAGTCCGTATGTCAAAGCGACGGCCGTAAACGAGATTCGCTGAGACCTGTGCGAGACGTCGTAGGACGGAAGTAAAACGTACAGCGCAAATCAAAGTGACCGACATCTGCCGACGTTGTCAAAAGACGCGCGCCCTCTTTCGAATGCTGACGTAATCAAGATGGAAGTTTTGTTTGTTTTGATAGCAATCAGGAAAGTTTGGAAAAAAAAAAAAGTAGGCAGTAATCGTCATTTAAACTCGTTTTTGTGCAATACTTCGTTTGGAAAACAGTTTTCAAAATGGCGGCGCTGACACCTGGCTGACGCTTCTTCACGTTTCGAAGTCTCGCACAAGTCTTGTGAAGATCGCGCGGATAAGCGACGCCTGCCGTGGACCAAACAAACTAAATTCAACGTGGCTAAAAACCGAATAGGCCGGTAAGTATAATATTTAATTGCAATTAGTTGCCAATACGAGTCACGATATAAGGTTACTAAAACCGAAAACATAATTGAACAACACGTTAATTAAGAAATAAAGCAAGTTTAAAAATGACTTCGGTTCTCCTTTAAAGCAAAACTGTTACTCAGTACTTACAATACCAAAACTGCCATCACTCTCACTCACACGATGCTCATGTACTCGTCCTTGTCCAAAATCCTCTGAAACCATCATCCGGGTGGTATGATGTGACATTGACCGCAAACTCGATGCGTTTCAGGAATAATTAAAGCAATTGATCAATGCAAAGTACACTGCAATCTGTGCTCTGCAAAAATATCAAAAGGAGGAACGACAGCGAGAGAATACACATTCATCTGTTCATCCGTCATGTTCAGGAACAAACTAACGTTAATGGCGCTAAAATGCCTGGAGAGAACGCCACTAGGATCGGCCATTTGCAGGAATTGGTCACGTGTCATTTTTCCCCATAGCAACAAGCCCGTGGTGGGCAAGCTAACTTGACATTCCTTGACGACTGTAAGAGTTTGACTGGCGATGCGAAGCTATCCATTTCTATAATAGAGCAATTCCAGCGTTATGGACGTGACACTTGAACTCAAAATGACAACAAATGACCCAGTGCATGTTTTATTGTCTCCCAGTATTTAAACAGGTGTTGCATATTTTAAGGCTGTACCATACTGGAGAAGTGATAGAACAAGAACAATTCCCATAGTACATCTAGGGCATGCCAGAAAACGCCAATAAAAGATGCGTTACGGATGTGACAGAAAAAGTATCACTTTTCTTGGGTGACTGTACATTTTTATCAAACTCTGTGAAATCGTAAACCTAATGTCGAAATGGAGATATCCATTTGATAGAGGGGTCCAAGGTGAATATTAAAAAATCTTTGTTGAAAATATTTTGTATTTCATGCAGAGTTTCGGAAGGAAAAGTCAGCGTTATGGATGTGACGCGTCTGAAATAGACATGGCATATGTTTAGAAAATCAGCAATTTAGCCACCAGAACCCTTTGAAAAACTCTCTAAATATCAGCTAAAACTATCAAAGTTCTTAAATAATATTTAGGATGGCTATTGTTTTGCTGTTTTGTGGATTTTAGCATACATTTCTGTGGCTTGTGGCAATAATATAGAATTGTACATGATCAAAGTTGATTTTAGCTTGGGGTTTACATTATAAGAAAGAAAGACTGACAGTGACATATTAGGTTGTTTACAAATTGGTTCAACTTATTCACATCTGTAAAATACAGGCCTAGGTGATATCTCTGGGAGTGGTTTTGATGTATTACATGTTGCTTTATTTTTGCATGGTGAGGTTGACACTTACATGGAATTGCCCAATAGCTGTTTACCTTTTCTACTGTCTTTATTGACCCGAATTTTCGTGTGTACCTCAAATGCGAATAAATCTGCTTCTTATCAGCTAAAAACACATCTACAGATATATCTGCATTTATTTTCAAGAATCTTCACACATTAAGCGAATGATAAAGGTAGAAAAGGAGAAATAATAAGTTATAAACATACCTGAGAAATCCACCATTTTGCACGCGAATTTCTTTCGGCGGCGACCAACTTGAGTCCAAAAAAACCTCTCTTTTACGGCCAATGATTCGCTTTAAATTACGACAGAAGTTAAAACCACAAACTTTTTCCAAGTACACACGAAAATTCGGGTCAATAAAGACGGTAGAAAAGGTAAAAACAGCTATTATAGAAATGGATAGCTTCGCATCACCAGTCAAACTCTTACGGTCGTCAAGAAATGTCAAGTTAGCTTGCCCACCACGGGCTTGCTGCTATGGGGAAAAATGACACGTGACCAATTCCTGCAAATGGCCTATTGTCCGCTTTGCTTATACAGACTTCTCGTGCAGTGGGAAAAAATGCACTGGTATGTCTTCCATATGTAGAAGAACTACTGAGGAGACGACGGGGACAACCTCGAACTTCAATGGTCATTTGGTAAGACTCCACCCAGAGAAGCAAGTGACGCGCTATGTTCATTGCTCTGCTGATAGTGGGCGGGGCTTGCTGAGCGATGAACTAGCTAGTGTTAACCCTCTCTCACGTTATTTGTCCTCTTGATAGTGGGCGGGGCTTTCTGAGCGATGAACTAGCTAGTGTTAACCCTCTCATGTTATTTGCTCTGCTGACGGTGGGCGTGGCTTGCTGAGCGATGAACAAGCTTTTTATCTGTAGCCTGTTAACTAAAATGAGGCAGTCGAGCAGGAACGTTAATCCAACACGGTAGCAGAGACGCTTTCACATAAAGGCAGCAACAGCCACCGTCAAATGGTGCGGACGGAGTCTTGCTCTCGGACTCGACTCAAAATCTTCTTTAATGACTTGAACATTGGGGACTCGAGACTGGACTCCGACTCGAGGTTTAGTGACTCGACTACAACACTGCACTATTTAAACCAAAGCTCTGGGACGTTCCTGATTGATCAATACTGAGTAGGTTAATTGTTCTGGTATCAGTATTGATCTTGGTGGCAGCACCAAAAAACCCCACATGCTCAAATATCCAGTCTGAGGAGGGAATAAAAAGGATCAGCATGTTTACACACACACACACACACAAATTCCACTTTGACAATATTCAGAATTCAGTATGGGTCGTGTAAACGGCATGCTCCAAATTTAGCATTTCCTGATTAAGGAATGCGGGATATGCCGGATTTTAGGAGCATTTTTGGACAACGCGTTTGGATTACGCATCTCAACTGGGGTTTATTATGGCAGTTTGAAACTCACTGCCTCTCGCCTGTCTACAGTCAGCTCTGCGTCGTCAACAAATCAGTTTACGCATGGCTGCATGTAAACGGGAACATTAGTGGAATATTCCTTTTCATTAGCAGCGCAAACAGCTCAGCAGGAATATTGTCTTTTTCCAAATGAGAGCAAAGACGGGAATATTTTGCACATGTAAAAGTAGTGATAGCATTCCTTTTACTGTGTGTACTAGTTGTTAATGTATACTGTAGATTATGTGTTTTATTCACAAATACCACCAGTATTACCTCAGACGTTGATTAAGTGCACATCTCTTTTGCTCTGTTTTTTCATCATCAATCAATGAATAAAAACAGGACACTTGAGCTGTTCCGGTGGTTACACACGAACAGTCAAGCTGTAGTAAAGTACGAACTTATTAATCAGTCATTCATCATTACAGACGCAAAACGGCCACCGTGTGTAGCGCTGCTTGTGCACGTTCGCGGACATTAACCGCAAATGATGAAGTGTCTCAAAATTGCACACTTATGCACTATTCTACACAGTTATTGAACAGTAATAATAACCAATTTTATTTTTTTCGCGGTCCAAATCCTGTGCTCAGATTGGCTGGCGAGCAGGTCCGTATCATACGGTACGGACCCCGTTTACGGACCTCTGGCAACTCGCTCGTTCACAACAAACATAGTAGCATTTTTTGGTCAGCATTTATCTTTTTTTTTTTATAAGATTTATTTATAAGATTACCAAAAATCTTATAAATGTTTGCCAGCATTTCTCAGGAGAATAGCGTTAATTTTACAGCATGGATGGCAATAACGACAGCGTTCACAGCGAAAGCGAGTTTTACTACCCTGAGGAAGAAGAAATAAAAGAAAACATTTCAGGAGAAAGCTAAAAACCTCTAACTGTTGCTAACGCCGAGCAAAAACATGGCTGAATCCTGAATGACTCCTATTTGTATAAATAGGGGACTACATAGGCGGCAAAATGTAGTTTTTTTCCTGCCATGGAAGTGCACTTGTATACCGAGGAGGTAGCCATTTGCATTACAGCCGTGAATGAGGATTCAAAATGGTGGCTCGGCTCGGTTTTCCCTTTCGGGCGCTCTCGTTTTCTGTTAGAATTTGGTAAAGAAAAAATAAATATATTATTTACCAGCTTAAGGTCGGTCCATATGGTGAAATACCGTGACCTCGGCCCAGAGGGCCTCGCTCAGTACTTTCAAGACCTCAGTCACGGTATTTCACCATACGGACCGACCTTAAGCTGGTAAATAACATACATTTCCTATTACGGTTGCTGTGAGAAATTTTTCAAACCCCTCAAAACGGTCTGGATTGTCTAGATTTTTCAGTACTTTGGAACATCAAGTCAGAGTTTTGACTATTAGCCACAGGTCACGATAACAGTGGAACGAGGGCTGGTCTGTCTATTTTTATATATCTTTGCTAAACAGTTCGCAGTTTGTTTTATGAGGGTACTTCAAAAAGTTCTCAGCCTCACCCGGAAACAAGGGGTGCAACTCCCATTCTGGGGCATAACTGCATACCATGAAGCCTTTTATCGCCGTCTACAGAAACTCAAATGAAAGCAAAAAGGAAAGGGAAGGAACGCTTTGAGTTGGCATACCGTTGTTCCAGGACAACGCGCCCGTCCACACAGCACAGGTGGCAGGAGCAGAAGCAACCAAATGTGGCTTTGAACTGTCGCCCCATGCACCTTACTCACCCAACCTGACCTCTACCCGTTTCCCAAACTGAAATCCCACTCGCGTGGTCGCCATTTTTTTTTTTTTTTTTTTTAAGAGTGATGATGAAGTCATCCATGCAGTTGAGGAGGACGTGGAGACTCAAGCTGTGACCTTCTGAGCAAACCATGAACGTCAGTGGACCGAGTGTATTGAAGTTCAAGGAGACTACATAGAAAAATAATGCAAGAGCAATCGTTCTCCTGTGACGTTTTCTGGGTGAGGCCAAGAACTTTTTAAAAGTACCCTGGTCCATGGATGCTTTGACACTGATGTGCCATTTCATGGATGTCGCTTTTAATCCTACAGCTGTACATAAGGGGAAGTGTGTGGACAAGATCGCTCATGTTGCTGCTGCTTCTGCTCACACATGCAGAATGAAGTAGAAACCAGCATTAAGGCCACCTTTAGGATGAGTCAAGTGTCACAGAGACATTCATCGAACCATTCTGCGTGTTTGTCTATAATTAAAAAAATTAAAATTAAAAAAGGGGGAGTGACATTCTGTTGGCACAAATAATAATTATTATTATTTTCCTTTCGCTTGGTCGTACAACTTTGTGAGGCGAGCAAAAAACTGCTTCATATGCGGATATTTGCGAGGGCAATTTTTTTGTTGCTTGCAACAGATCGCAGGTATCAAACATGCTTGATATTCTGCGACAAAGAAAAAAAATAATAATAATAATCGCCAGTCACTGACTTGCTGCAGAGATATCACTGCGTGTGCATGTCTTTGCGATTAATGAAGCAATCACCTCCAAAGGCTAAGCCAATCCCCGCCCACGAAGTAGTCATGCGATTTCTACATGACTTGCATCCCCCTCCCCAAATTGCCCACTGGTCGCAGATAACACACACATGCAGCTACCCAAGAAGGGAAACTTGCGTCCAGAAATCGCAGTACGCTTGCGGCAAGAAGTCGCCCGTGTGCACCGGGCTTTAAAGGAGAGCTGAAGTCATTTTTAAACTTGCTTTATTTCTTAGTTAACATGTTATTCAATTACGTTTTCGGTTTTAGTAACCTTATATCGTGACTCGTATTGGCAACTAATTGCAATTAAATATGATACTTATCGGCCTATTTGGTTTTTAGACATGTTGAATTTAGTTCGTTTGGTCCACGGCAGGCGTCGCTTATCCGCGCGATCTTCACGAGACTTGGTGAAGCAAGGTGTCGGCGCTGCCATTTTGAAAACTGTTTTACAAACGAAGTATTGCACAAAAATGAGTTTAAATGACGATTACTGCCTACTTTCTTCAAACTTTCCTGACTGCTATCAAAACTAACAAAACTTCCGGCTTGATTACGTCAGCATTCGTAAGAGGGCGCGCGTGTCTTTTGACAACGTTGGCAGATGTCGGTCGCTTTAATTTCCGCTGTACGTTTTACTTCCGTCCTACGATGTCTCGCACAGGTCTCAGCGAATCTCGTTTACGGCCGTTGCTTTGACATACGGACTGATATATTACAGAGCATATGTGCCCAAATCCAGAATCCAGGGACACATGTCGGCCCGGGGGCATTTTGAGATATTGACAGATTCAGAAAGTACAGTTTCTAAGCTTTCCAATGATGCCTTCCATGTGGAGATCTGACAATATTTGAAGAATATATGGCCTTTTGAAAGTGTATACCTCTTAAAACAGGAAAGGGAGAAAATCGCCCTCAAAGTTTTCCATCTCAGCTACTCTGGCTGCAGGGCGGGCACATAATGGTGCTCATCTGCATGACATTAAGGAAAGCCCTACCCCCTACGAGCTAGCACGATACTACTTTCATGTAAACAAAGATCACCATGTCAATTTTCCTTCCATGCAAAGTATGCCCAACAATTATGAAGTACAAAAATAAGTCCTAAAGTATACTTTAACGCTTTGTGGTTGAAAAATTACTCACACCGTAAGAAAGAAATATAGCACGATGATGACACAATTAACACAACGCTAGTTTCATGTAAAGCCTCGATCACAACCGGCCGTACAGTACGCGCTCCTACGGCCAGTCTACATGCAAAAAACGCAAGAAACGCATGGAGGGTGCGTGTGAAACGCACGAGAGCGCGCATGTGACGTGCTGATTTTCGAGCCGCAGAGGTTCTTTGTCATGTCAAACGAACTCTACGGGCGCTTACGTTTTTTTCAGGTTGCAAGACAAACTTACTCTTCTAAACTTACTTTCTCCATGAACAAAAAAAAAACAAAAGCAGCGATTTGAGAAACGCCAAAAATCACACAGCCAAAAAAAAAAAAAAAAAACGCACGTCCGGTTGTGACCTAGGCTTAACCAAACCACAACACTCTGTTACATGCAAAAATAACCACACAGCCTTAGATTAATAAACTTACCCCATCAGAAAGAGAAACGGCGCCTTGCACACACCAATGCCTCTGATGGAATGTAATCCTAGCTTCCTTTGGGTTGCGGTTTTTTTGCTAGAAATGGTTGTCTCCGATGTAAAAACCGTGTCTGTTTGCTTCGCGGTGTTTCAGCTCCTCTGCGCTCTGTTTAGCTTGCTCATTCCATAGTGAAATTACATGCCTGTATGCAGCTTAAGTAGCCACGAGCTCAGCTCGTATCATACAGCTGATTCGCGGGGAAAAAAAACCAAAAGACTTAAATCATCATGTGAATGGCCCATATGGTAATTTACCCACACCCCCCAGCAGGCTACAGTCCTGACAAAAACGAGACAATTTGCAACAAAAAAATGTATGCTTTTCCAACAAAACAATCTATTATCTGAAATACTGATTGCATTCTTCAAGATCTCAACTTGCACATGATGGGGAAAAAAAACAAAAATCACAAATTTAAAAAAAAAAAAAAAAAAAAAATGCTTCTTTTGCGATTATCTCGGATTCGTTTCGGCCGACATGCGTCCCTGGATTCGGTGAGGCGTCACATATTTCAAACACTCAACTTGCTATAGCAGCGACAAAATAGCGATCAAAAATGCATTCCGATATTTAATAAAATGAGATAAACAGAATTTTGATGATAAAAAAAAATTGCCTTCAGTTCTCCTTTAAGATGAACTGGGTGGCGCCGATCTCCGTTTCCGTAGCCCTCGGCCCCTCATCTATACAGTTAGGGTAACAGTTGGGGTCTGGTCCTCTGTTAACCACAAGAGTTTGACTCCCTACTCGCATCTGTATTGCAGCGTGCCCTGCCAGACAGCAGGAGGTCCCATTTTCATGAAGGTCTTTGGTATGACCTGACTGCGAGTAGAACTCACGATCTATAGATCGATGGTGGACACGCTAACCACGAGGCCAACTCGCGGTCAAACAGTCGTGACTAGTATTTATTACTTTATCTACTGTAGATCACTCTATGGCTGAAAATTTAATAAACTGACAGATTTTTAAAAAATTAAACAAGTCTCCAACATGGCAGGCTGAGAACCGGCGTGTTATGGTGGAAATGCAATGATTTATTCAGCAGCGACGGTGTAACTATCGGAAAACGCAAGTCGTTACAAGAGCACTTTGGTGTAAGGGGGTAAAACCCGATAGAAAATAACATCTGACTGATAGAGCACTGAAATACTTCGGACATAAAATCCTAAAGGGTTCTTCACCACCATTTTTGTGTATGACTTGTTACTGAGCTTGACTAAGACAAGTCTGTTTGCAAACACAAAGTTTGCACACCACAAGGAATGTTCGGCCACTCCCTAAAAGTGTGCGAGAGTGTGGTGTGTAACTGCAGGTGTGTTTGTGACCGCATTATTATCATCATCATCATCATCGCTTCCTGTTTTTGATTCAGAAAAACACGTAATGGTTGTTCTGACGCCGGTTGCAGTGACAATACCCTAACATCTTTGACAGCCTGATTTCCAAAGAAAGGAAACAAAAGGATTAAATGTCACAGTGGCACAAGTTTCTTAGGAAACACAAGGCCAGGAGATTACACTCCCTCAGATAAGATTAGAAAAGATTTCCTCTTACCGCACACTATTGTAGCCTTGGATTTTTCTGCATTCGTTTTAAATCATTTACCGTTTCCGGGATTCGGCATTCATGCTCGAGCTTTGCGTTGGTTGATTATTCTGTAGTCCTGGAAGTAAACACATGCTTTAAGAAGAACTGCTCTTACTCATCAACCCTGCCACTGTGAGTTCTCAGACGTGTGACACTGAAGACAGACACACCCACCTGTTACACTGAAATGACGTCCAACCTGCTAATTCTTGGTTTCGCCGATAACTATGGCCCTGTCCACACGGCAACGGATTCAGGTGACTCCGATACAATTGCTTATCGTTTAGGCCTGGCGTCCACACGGCACCGGCGTTTTGGGTGCCCAAAACGCAATCTTTTTGAGAACGGGTTCCAGAGTGGAAAGATCTGGCAACGGCGCCGTTGTGAAGTCGTCTGGATGAGTAGAACGGATTTGTTTACGATGACGTCACAACCACACGACTGTGAGTGCTTCACCCCGGGTAGAAGTGTAACGAACTCGATGCGAGTTGTCAACAAATCCTATAACTTGGTTCATGAAACGCGCTTACAAAATATTTTCACTGTGAATATTTATTGTGTAATGGTGCAGAGAGAGAGAGAGAGAGAGAGAGAGAGAGAGAGAGAGAGAGAGAGAGTGTGAGAGTCAATCCCGCCAGCAAAAATAGGGAAAAAAAGGAGCGATCTCACCTCTTCAGATGTTGGTTTAAGTCCGACAATACATTCCTCAAAAAGGGCGTAGAAGAGCAAATTAATCCATCAACGTGTAGCATTCAATTTATTCCGGACCATTAAAGACGCCGCCTTCCGCGTAGAATCATACGTCATCCTCGCCGCCATATTGGATGGGGCAAAGCGGAGAATAAAGATTCATGTGCTGCGTTTAACTGTACCAACAGGTTTACCATCCAAACGAGATCACATGGGATTACCTTTCACAGGTGAGAAACAACAAATTAATCCATCAACGTGTAGCATTCAATTTATTCCGGACCATTAAAGACGCCGCCTTCCGCGTAGAGTCATACGTCATCCTCGCCGCCATATTGGATAGGTCAAAACGGAGAATAAAGATTAGCTGCGTTTAACTGTACCAACAGGTTTGCCGTCCAAACGAGATCACATGGGATTACCTTTCACAGGTGAGACTGGAAAAATACTTTTCATTGTATTTGGTCATTATAACGTAATTTTACGAACAGATTTTTCTGACTTTGTGGCTAATATGAAGTCTCGCGCATAATAGTTTATGCGCATGCGTCCTTACTTCTTCTATTGTTCTGGTGTCTCCGAAGGGACCGTCTTACAGCGCCCCTAGAGGTGTGGCATGTGTATTGCATCGTTTTCAGCAAGCGTTGCGTTGCCATATGGACCTGATATTTTACTGATCGTTGCCCATTTGGACGCGATATATTTTTAAATAACATCTCGTTGCCGTTGTCGTGTGGATGTAGCCTAAGGAACCAAATCTAAGTGCAGCAATTTCCAACAATCTCATGATGTTAGTGATGATCTAAAACGACACATTCAGTTCTGTAAAAGGCAGTCAAGCACAAATCCTAACGCTGCTCAAGGACGGACATTTCCACCAGTCCACTTCTTCCTAACCTTTTACACACAGCAGCGTGTCACAGTTTCAGCTTTCCACGCAGATATGTAGTCGAGTCAACACTTCACAATTCCAGACAGTGTTTTCTACAGAACTTCAAACCAGAAAAAGAAAACAGAACCAAAACTCTTAAACGGATGCAGTCTTCCTCGAAACAAGCAATCTGTCCCGGATCTTCCAAAAATAGAAACGAGAAAGCTTACTCATGGGTTTTGGGAGTTTCAGTGTTGCTTCAGTTTGAAAAACAGTCAGCATTATATTATTGCCTACATAACAGACGCACTAAACAAACAAACCTCAACTGATCATTTCAAAATGTAGCAACAATAAAAGGACAAAGGCTTCTGTGGAAGAAAAAAAAAAAAAAAACCACCACACCACATTCCCAGGAGTCATATTCCCATTAAAATGTGATAATTTGGCCGGAGATCTCATTTTTAACTCTTTTTTTTATTTTTTCTTTAAATATCGGATAGCCAGTTGTTAAATCAACTGCAATACAGCACAGTTCCCAGTGTTGTAGTCGAGTCACTAAATCTCAAGTCAGAGTCAAGTCCAAGTCATTAAAGAAAATTTCAAGTCGAGTCGGAGAACAAGACTCCGTCCGCAGCATTTGACGGTGGCTGTTGCTGCCTTTATGTGAAGGCGTCTCTGCTACTGTGTTGGATTAACGTTCCTGCTCGACTGCCTCATTTTAGTTAACAGGCTACAGATAAAAAGCTTGTTCATCGCTCAGCAAGCCACGCCCACTATCAACAGGGCAAATAACATGAGAGAGGGTTAACACTAGCTAGTTCATTGCTCAGCAAGCCCCGCCCACTATCAACAGCAGTGTTGGGCACGTTACTTCTCATCTCATCTCATTATCTGTAGCCGCTTTATCCTGTTCTACAGGGTCGCAGGCAAGCTGGATCCTATCCCAGCTGACTACGGGCGAAAGGCGGGGTACACCCTGGACAAGTCGCCAGGTCATCACAGGGCTGACACATAGACACAGACAACCATTCACACTCACATTCACACCTACGGTCAATTTAGAGTCACCAGTTAACCTAACCTGCATGTCTTTGGACTGTGGGGGAAACCGGAGCACCCGGAGGAAACCCACGCGGACACGGGGAGAACATGCAAACTCCGCACAGAAAGGCCCTCGCCGGCCACGGGGCTCGAACCTGGACCTTCTCGCTGTGAGGCGACAGCGCTAACCACTACATCACTGTGCTGCCGCACGTTACTTTCAAAAAGTAATTAGTTATAGTTACTAGTTACTTTTCCCAAAAAGTAACTGAGTTAGTAACGGAGTTACTTTGTCATTAAAGTACCTAATTACCAGGGAAAGTAATTATTCCGTTACATTTTGTGTTCCCCCCCCAAAAAAAAAAAAAATAAATCAAATTCAATTAGTGTAATCATAATAAAAGTGAATGTTAAATGTGTTTAATGACTGAAATGGACACTTAACAGAACCAATCAGTAACATTATCTACACTACATTAATATTTTTGTGGGACAATGTGAGAAGACATCTATCAAATTTAACATATTTTTGTAGTTATTAAAATTGTTACTAATTACTGGCCACTGACGAGGACAAATGCTTTGTTCCTCGACATAATGTGCATTGCACATAGACATTTTTGCCTTTTATTTGAAGTAATGAAAAGTACTGGCTGTATTTCCAGTGTGAAAGCGCAGTGTTGGGCTGACCGCTCGCCATCGCTGTGTCTTCTGATTGAAAGTGTGCGCAGTAGTGCAGTAGGCGTGGCCTACCTATGTATGTTGTCCAAATCTACTCTGATTGGCTTACTATGCCGTTGTCTCGTGTCTCCCCGCCCCACACTAAAGCAGAGTAAAGAAAGGCTGAACGAGCAGCGTGCCAGATGAGAACAGCTTTAATAAAGTAACGCATAGTATTTTATTGTAAGTAACGGGAACGGCGTTATAACGATGTAAAAAGTAATTAGTTAGATTACTCGTTACTAAAAAAAGTAACGCCGTTTATTTCTAACGCCGTTATTCCCATCGCTGATCAACAGGGCATTGAACATAGCGTGTCACTTCCTTCTCTGATACCCCTTTTCCACCAAATCAGTTCCAGGGCTGGTTCGGGGCCAGTGCTGGTGCTGGTTCACAACTCGTTCAACTTGCGAGCCAGCTGAGAACCAGTTTGCTTTTCCATAGCTCACGGTGCTAAGGGAAGCCACGTCATTACCGTACGTCTCTGTATACGTCAGTTACGTCGCTACGTTTGCATAAACCTTGGTGCGAATATCGAAGCAAAAACAACACGGAAGAAGCAGCAGCAGCAACAACAATAATAATAATAATAATGGCTGACTTCGCGTTTGTACAGCTGCTGCCTCTCGTCGCTTAAAAATGGCGATCTTTCGCGGTCTTGTTATTGTTGTTGGTCTTAACAACTCCGCCCCCCCGCTGACGTAAGCGGTTCTTTCCTCTGGCCCAGCAGAGAGTTGGTGCTAGCCTGGAACCAGTTTTTCTGGCCCCAGAGCCAGTTCTTTGTCAGTGGAAACAGAAAACCCGGTTCCAAACTAAGCACTGGCCCCGAACCAGCCCTGGAACTGCTTTGGTGGAAAAGGGGCATCGGTGGAGTCTTGCCAAATGACGATTGAAGTTCGAGGTTGTCCCCGTCGTCTCCTCGATAGTTCTTCTACATATGGAACACACAGCAGTGCATTTTTTCTCACTGCACGAGAAGTCTACTGTATATAAGCAAAGCGGACAATCCTAGTGGCGTTCTCTCCAGGCATTTTAGCGCCATTAACGTTAGTTTGTTCCTGAACATGATGTATGAACAGGTGAATGTGCATTCTCTTGCATGAAATTGGTATAAAAATTAATGTAGATATAAATATCTTAGGGGCGGCACGGTGGTGTAGTGGTTAGCGCTGTCGCCTCACAGCAAAGAAGGTCCGGGTTCGAGCCCCGGGGCCGGCGAGGGCCTTTCTGTGTGGAGTTTGCATGTTCTCCCCGTGTCCGCGTGGGTTTCCTCCGGGTGCTCCGGTTTCCCCCACAGTCCAAAGACATGCAGGTTAGGTTAACTGGTGACTCTAAATTGAGCGTAGGTGTGAATGTGAGTGTGAATGGTTGTCTGTGTCTATGTGTCGGCCCTGTGATGACCTGGCGACTTGTCCAGGGTGTACCCCGCCTTTCACCCGTAGTCAGCTGGGATGGGCTCCAGCTTGCCTGCGACCCTGTAGAACAGGATGAAGCGGCTAGAGATAATGAGATGAGATAAATATCTTATGCCAAAATATTATGGCATGTTGTAAAAAAAATAAAGGGAAAAAAAAAATCAGTGACCTCATCTCCAATTTATGAGTCCAAATGCAGTTAATGCACGAGTCCGAGTCATCGCTGCTCAAGTCCAAATCAAGTCACGAGTCCTTAAAATTAGGGCACGAGTCAGACTCGAGTACTACAAGCCTGACAGTTCCTAAACCTGAACCAGAATAAATGAACAACTGCTCAAAGGTCTCCACTGCCCACCTATATTAAAGGAACAGTCCACCGTACTTCCATAATGAAATATGCTCTTATCTGAATTGAGACGAGCTGCTCCGTACCTCTCCGAGCTTTGCGCGACCTCCCAGTCAGTCAGACGCAGTCAGACGCGCTGTCACTCCTGTTAGCAATGTAGCTAGGCTCAGCATGGCCAATGGTATTTTTTGGGGCTGTAGTTAGATGCGACCAAACTCTTCCGCGTTTCTCCTGTTTACATAGGTTTATATGACCAGTGACATGAAACAAGTTCAGTTACACAAATTGAAACGTAGCGATTTTCTATGCTATGGAAAGTGCGCACTATAATGACAGGCATACTAACACCTTCTGCGCGCTTCGGCAGCGCATTGATGCGGAGCTTAGATATCAATGCGCTGCCGAAGCGTGCAGAAGGTGTTAGTACGCCTGTCATTATAGTGCGCACTTTCCATAGCATAGAAAATCGCTACGTTTCAATTTGTGTAACTGAACTTGTTTCATGTCACTGGTCATATAAACCTATGTAAACAGGAGAAACGCGGAAGAGTTTGGTCGCATCTAACTACAGCCCCAAAAAATACCATTGGCCATGCTGAGCCTAGCTACATTGCTAACAGGAGTGACAGCGCGTCTGACTGCGTCTGACTGACTGGGAGGTCGCGCAAAGCTCGGAGAGGTACGGAGCAGCTCGTCTCAATTCAGATAAGAGCATATTTCATTATGGAAGTACGGTGGACTGTTCCTTTAAGTCCTTCATAGTTCACAGTCACGTTTCAAGAGTGGCTCCTTTCAGTTTGCTCGAAGCCTCAGATGCTGGAAACAAGCTATAAATGTGCATTTAACTTCAAATGAACTTACCACGAGGGCTGACATGATTAAACTCCAGAAGAAATCTGTTTATATATCAATGATAATGCAGCTACATCCGTGGTCAGAAGTTTCCACACACTCATCATGGACATGAATCACGGTCATGGCAATATTAAGCGTTCACCGATTTACTAGAACGGTTCGTTTTCTGTGGCGGAATGATTGCACAACGATGAGTAGCATGCTATAGATGCACAATGGTGTAACATAGGGAAAAAAATGAAAAATTCAGGTTTTGATTTTATGTACTGAAATAACTATTAAGCACAATTTTTACAATATCTATATAAATTAGTTGTTTTTATCCATTTTAACCTTGAAATCAGCATTTTAATGATTACCCATAATGCATTGTTTATCGCGCTAAAACAAGCAAAAACATCATAAGACAGTGGAAATACTACCTTTACTACCTTCACGTGGCGTCTTTCTCGATCGCACGTGCCTAGAAGTGTTCCTTCTAGAACATTCCTGGGTGGTCACGGACTGTCACGTAGCCTAGTTCGGTTGTGAAACTCGCTAGGATGGAGTATTTTCGCGAGTTTAGTGGCAAACTTCTGCGCCGCAATTTCTCTATTCTCGAAATTTGTAACCTGAAACCCTTCAAGAAATGTTTCATAATGTTTGGGATTTTGAAAAATGCTTCTAGCAAGTTTATTTCGCTGTATTTTTCCGTGAAACTTGGCATAAATCATCCTTAAGTGATGAGCGTGACGTTATTTTGGTATGGGTCACGGAGTTAGTTGGAAACGGGAGAAATGAGAGTTTCTCAACTACAGCAGCACTTCTCACCATAGATGGCTGGCGTGTTTCACAGCGTTTGGGATTTACTAAATTGACTAAATCTCTAGATCTACTGAAGCTACGAGGATATAAATCACCAGGATTCTAATTTACTGGGTGAGAAGTATTATATATATTTTTTGAAAGGTTTATTCGCGCTACAAGTCCATGAAAGTTGGAATTGTTCGTGAAGGGGTTAGTTAGAGTTTGGTAGCGTGACGCGCACAACAAGCAAAAGAAAAAAAATGTTCTTCCGAATTTCCTTGCTTTATCAAAATTATTTTTTGATACATTAAAAGACTGTTTATAATATTTAAGCGATTTTTTTTTATTATAGAGAACATTTGATCAAAACTTTCAAAACAGCATTCAAAGTGATTTTTCACGGGTGTAAATGTTACGCGTGACGTCCATAATTACGTTAAATTTTAAGAACTAAAATTCTGTTAAAAATTCTAGATTTGTGCTATCATTCTGGGGTTTTGCTGGAGTTCTCTTACAATGCTGAAAATTCAATGAGTTCTGGTGAAATTCTAGAAAAGTTATTTACATTTTAACGCGCCTGATAGCAATTGTGCTCACACAGCGTGCTACTCATAAACATGCATCTTTAAGAAGAAAAAAAAAATCCAAGAATATGGTGCACAAGTTCCAAAATCTCTTAACTTGCCAAGACCTGGGCCTCTTAACTTCCTGTTAATGGTGATCATGACTGAATACAGCTGGTAGTTTCTCTGTGGAAACATAAAACTTGAAAACCCAAACTGGCCCCTAAGCTGAGAGGAAATTGATTTGGATGGTCAGGAACCACCCAGGAACCACTAAGGCACAGGCCTGCCATGAACTGGAAGCTGTTGGAACACCGGTGTCTGTCTATAGCCAAGCAAGTGTTACATCACCGTGGACTGAGAGGCTGCTGTCCAAGAAAGAAACCCCTGCTCCAAAATCCACACCTTCAAGCTCAGCTAAAGTTTGTAGCTGACCACATGGACAAAGAAAAAGCCTTCTGGAGGGAAGTTTGATGGTCAGATGAGACAAAGATTGAGTTGTTTGGCCACAATGACCAGAGGTATGTTTGAAGGAGTCATGACTTGTGCGTGACTTGGATTAGAGTGAGGGAGAGTTGCACAGCCGTCAGCCTCACTCTCTCACCCCGACCTAACTGGGTCCAGGGGCAAGACCGAATCAAGACAGCTGGAGCTAGGTCAGGATGCAGTGGATGGCCAACAGGTGTTCTACGTGTTGGACTGTGCCCTGATCGCGCTCCACAAATGCTTTGCTGGGTCCGCCTTCCTGTCCACTGAACCACCAGGTGGTGGTCTCCTCTGCGCAGTCTGTCAAGTCCAGTCTTCGGTTGTAACCCCAAGCAGGGGGAGCGAGGGGTTTTTAGCACTTGCTCAAGGCACCACCCCAAGGTAAGTGGAGGGAAGGAGACACCTTACTACTCCATTGCATGGAGGTCAAGGATGGCACGTGCCCATACTATACGGTACAGCCCCAAACACACTTTACCAACTGTTAAGCATGGTTAAAGTGGATGGAATAATGGACTACCTCAGAATTCATCAGCATAGCCTCAAACCATCAAAACCTTGGACACAGTTGGGTTTTCCAACAGGACAATGTCCCCTAACACATCAAAGCTGGTTATGGAATGGATAAAGCAGGCAACATTAAAGCATATATGCAGAACCATGGCCTCACTTACATTTATAAATGGCTTGAGACCTCAAGAATGGCACAGGAATAGTTTTAAGCGTTAACAATAAATCTAATATAATAATTTTTACAATTAAAGTGATTCATGTAGGTGGCGGTCTGAGTGAATGACCATGACGTCCGTAACGTCACAGCAGGAAGTCTATCGGACTTATTGCCATTTCCGCTATACTAAAACACAGAGCTGACTGCAACTCCGATCCTCCATTTTGAGCTCATTTATCACCACACCACATAGATGTGCTGCTGGCCGGTGCAACAACACGACAGAAGGTGGATTTACATTGCATTCATGGCCCAAGAATGTTCAAACGGCAAAGATTTGGACGCGTTTTGCGAGAAGTTCTCAGGCATATTGGGTGCCTACGAAGTGGTCTCTCCTCTCCTCTGCACATTTTACTGAAGACTCGTACGAGACCTCTGATCTGTTGAGGAGCGTTGGCTATAAGCCCGTATTGAAAGAGGGTGCAGTACCAACAATTAAAGGAAAAGAAAACTACAAGAAAAAGTATTTATTTATTTTTTAAAAAGGAAAGCGAGTTCAGTTGCACCAGTCCTCCTGGAGTGTGAGCCGAGGGTTGTTGCTAAAACCCGGGATGGAACGGGACATATCGCTGGGGCAGTGACCTCCCTGCAGTTGTTGCTAAAACCGGTGACATCCCGCTCCGTCCTGGGTTTTAGTAATTGCCTGAGCCCAGCAGTAATGGAGGAGTACACAGTATGAAGAAAAGTGAATGAGTGGAGCAGCCATCTGATTTCTAAACTAGATATTGCTGCCATCTCTCCCTTACATGAAAGAAGTGAATGAACGGAGAACTGAACAAACAACTGAAAGTCAGATTGTTTCAAAAACAGTTGGCCTTCAAGAAGCGAGAACACAGACGGGTAAGCTCTGACTCATTTGGATTTAAAAAAAAAAAAAAAAAAAAAAAGTTGTTTACCTGCATTTAGATTAATATGTGTAACTTGTATTGTGTGTGTAAGTTAGCGGTATAAGATTATTTAATTTGCTTCAGAATGTGATTGTCTCAGTTCATCTGATTATTTAATTAGCCTTTTACGTTTTATCAGTGAAAATGCATGCGTGCACATGTATGTTGCATAAGTTATAACACTTATCCTGTTTTAATGAGAGTCAACCCACAATCAATGAAGTCAAATCAGTTTTAGTTGAGCAAGTCGGTAACGGTATTTCTGATTTTCACCGTAAATTTTTATTTATATGCCTTTGGTCTATAGCTGTCAAAAGCCTCGGCCTTAAAACCGGTTACCACTGTGACGTCACACACTCGGGGCTGGCTGGTTCAGCGGGGCAGTTCAAATGCCAACTTTGCGGTCGATTTTAACTCTCAAAAATATATATATTTTTTATTCCCATTTATGCAGCATACAAGAGTCAAGGATGGAGATACTATCCACTCAGAAATTTATTTAAAAATAAAGGTTCTGCGTATCTGCTTTAAGCGACCTTGAAGCGACCTGCCAAGAAGTCCCCCCCCCCCGTTCTCGCCCAGTAATGTTCCTGCATTTATGTATTTTTAAGAGACATCCAATCACAACTCGTATCAGTATGAAATGAAACTACACACTGTGGGCGGCACGGTGGTGTAGTGGTTAGCGCTGTCGCCTCAGGTCCGGGTTCGAGCCCCGTGGCCGGCGAGGGCCTTTCTGTGCGGAGTTTGCATGTTCTCCCCATGTCCGCGTGGGTTTCCTCCGGGTGCTCCGGTTTCCCCCACAGTCCAAAGACATGCAGGTTAGGTTAACTGGTGACTCTAAATTGACCGTAGGTGTGAATGTGAGTGTGAATGGTTGTCTGTGTCTATGTGTCAGCCCTGTGATGACCTGGCGACTTGTCCAGGGTGTACCCCGCCTTTCGCCTGTAGTCAGCTGGGATAGGCTCCAGCTTGCCTGTGACCCTGTAGAACAGGATAAAGCGGCTAGAGATAATGAGATGAGACTACACACTGTGCTAATTAGTCTTTGAGCAAAGATTGGCGCCAGCCATCAACTAACGCAGCACACTCCACTTGCTCCACCCATTTTTAATTACACCGGACACAAATAAAGTGCCAACCTGCAGTCACACTCGAGCAGCGTCTGCAATCAGCAAGATGAGCATTTTTGGCTGTACCTTAATAAGATGTTGTCTTATGCTAGAGTTAGCAATGATTCACAGGATGAGACGAGATGTGTCCTTTACCACGGGCAGAAACCAAAACTGAAATATCAGCATTTTCCATTAAATCTAAAGAAGCATGTCTCAAGAACTAATTACCACTGGAAAAATCTGTGAGCTAGTTAAGTTTATATTCATTGCTTAAGTGCTTAGCTTTCATTCCAACAGGGTGATAAAACATCAGATTAGCTGCAAGTTAAATTCTAGGTTTGTCCGAGCAGAATATTTTCATCATGACAAACAGTCATGAGTATCATGAACTCAGAGTCAGCTCTTTTGATTGGTTAAAAGTTAGTTCGACAGAAAGTACCCATACTTTGACTCAGCGACAGTTCCTCGGTCATGCTTGTACCTGCTAAACACAAATGGAGAGCAATTCAAATCATTTTCATTTTAACTGCTAAAGATCTCTACCAGGCGGCACGGTGGTGTAGTGGTTAGCGCTGTCGCCTCACAGCAAGAAGGTCCGGGTTCGAGCCCCGTGGCCGGCGAGGGCCTTTCTGTGCGGAGTTTGCATGTTCTCCCCGTGTCCGCGTGGGTTTCCTCCGGGTGCTCCGGTTTCCCCCACAATCCAAAGATATGCAGGTTAGGTTAACTGGTGACTCTAAATTGACCGTAGGTGTGAATGAGAGTGTGAATGGTTGTCTGTGTCTATGTGTCAGCCCTGTGATGACCTGGCGACTTGTCCAGGGTGTACCCCGCCTTTCGCCCGTAGTCAGCTGGGATAGGCTCCAGCTTGCCTGCAACCCTGTAGAACAGGATAAAGCGGCTAGAGATAATGAGATGAGAAGATCTCTACCAAGATATACTGTATTCTAACTCCTGTTACGAAACACACAACAATGTTTTGACACAAACTGATCATCCTCCTGTTGTGTAAACTCATACTGGCTTTTCCAGATGAAGCCACCAGCTGTATCTATGTATAGTAGACATGTGGAAGCAGGTCAAACCGACACTGACTGTAAACTGCTGACCGACTCGAAC
Organism: Neoarius graeffei; assembly: GCF_027579695.1. NCBI lineage: Eukaryota > Metazoa > Chordata > Actinopteri > Siluriformes > Ariidae > Neoarius > Neoarius graeffei. Next base: position 27,836,473 of record NC_083589.1, on the reverse strand, counting down.
ACAGAAGGAAGTGCAGACGTCTCGAGCATTGCTGGGCATTTTCATTTCCTTAAAATGATATACTTAACAATTATTTAATTGTTTTAGTATAAATACACAGGTTTTTTCTTTTAAAAGATTAAAAATACGGTTTAAAAAAATAATAATCATATTCAATCTTCAAAAGCGGCATACAAACGTAATAAAGGCACGACGCAGACTTGTGTCACTCATCTACACCGAATCACAAAATACTTTGCTTTGAAGTTGATAAAATAAATCATAATTCCAGCTTCCCCTTGAATAGATTTAGACCAAACTTCGGAGCATCTTTAGTGCTTTTAGGAACAGCATTTTCTTTCATCGTTTCTAATTCTCCCTCACTTACAGTGACAAAGCGATTGGCCGCCTTTTTGACGAGCCACTCGGACTATTTAAATAATATCGGCTGGCTTTTTTCATGGTATATCAGATATATTCCATTCAGCTCGCGTGATATTGAACGAGTCGAAGACAAGTAGCTGAATGGAATACATCTGATATACCATGAAAAAAAGCCAGCCGATATCATTATTATTATACACACACTTTCAGTTGTTTGATGTCCATTGGTATGTTTTTCTCTTGTAAATATGCGTGAAGAATATCTAATGAAGTTCTGGTAGCCTTTCAGGCATACAACACATCTTTCTCTCTCCCAGTGAGCAAAGAAATGCTTCCGCGCATCAGCTCCGATGTGTGGCGTCATGTTGTCTTGACAACCACATTCAGCGCTCATTCTCCATTGGGTAGAGTGACGTAATACACGTAGGATAAGCGATATGCTAACAATATCACATGATGTCAAATCAAATGAATGAAACCTGCTAGAAGGGAATAGAACACGTTTCTATTCCATCGAAAACGTGTCCTGTATGTATAATAATTCTCTAATCACCTCGAGCGACTCGGCAAAATGGCGGCCAAATCAAGGTTGCTATAAGTGAGGAAGAATTACAAATTATGAAAGAAAATGCTGTTCCTAAAAGCACTAAAGATACTACCAAGTTGTTAATTGGTCGGCCGAATTTCTCGACCAATCAGCGGACGTGATTTTCTACAATCACCTGTGTATTTATACTAGAAATAGATGCAGCATAGCAGCCAGTCTATAAACCTACAAAGAACAGCGCATATATTTAAGAAATCTGGAATGAAGTATTAAATAATTAAGTGACTAAAATGGTTATTTCTGAATAAATAATTCCACTGTTCTGAAATCCTGAGCTCCCAAAGAGTCTCAGGAGCGAGTGTGAGAAAGATCAAGTCCAGCCATCACTAGGTTGAAGGAAAAAAAAAAAAGTAACTAAAATGATCACCACTGCCATGACTAAAGGCTTTTAATGTGACGTCAAAGCCTTATAACATTCGTTTTGAAGCTCCTGAGGTAATTCTGCTCAGGTAGCTAACAAGGTAGCGTTTGGAATAAATCCAGCAATAAACCTGAATCTAGAATGATCGACAGCTGCACAGGTTCTTTTGAACTCTCCGATAATAACAGACACCCTGAAGCCCTGCCTGCTTCACCTCATCTCACAGTAGTAGTTTCTCATCTCCTCGTTGATTTCCTAGCATTAAAGCTGCACTGATGTTCATTACAAATGACGTTAATGATGATAATTAGCACTACCCCAATATTAATGTGAACTACAGTTTCTCTTATGCAAGTGATTTGTGAAAGGACTATATTAAAATGCTTTGAGTTTAAAGGGAGACGGCCTTTCAGATTTTTCAAGTAGAGGTCATAAGAATTTTCCCTGATGCCCAATTATTTCTGTTTCGAATCAGAATAAGCTTTATTGCCAAATAACTGTTGCAACTACAAGGACTTTGGCCTGGAGTTAAGGTGCTCAAGAAATAAATGCTAAATAAAGACAGTCTATTCTAATAAAGGAGCTACATAAACAGTCTATACTAAGATATTAAGAAATAAGAAAAGATAAAAATAAACAAAACTGTGCAGGTAAACAAATGTGCAAATTAGGTAAACAAAATAAAATAAACAAATGTGCAAATCAGGTAAACAACTTGGGGGCAGAGTAAGTGGGGTCATTGGTCTTGTTTATTGAGGTGTTGGGGCAGAGTGGGTCAGGAGTCTGAGGTATGGTACTGGGGTGTAGAGTGGGTCAGGAGTCAGGTATGGTACTGGGCGGAAGAGTAAGTGGGTTCACTGGTCTTGTTTATTGAGGTGGGGGGGGTAGAGTGGGTCAGGAGTCTGAGGTATGGTACTGGGGGGGCAGAGTAAGCAGGGTCACTGGTCTTGTTTATTGAGGCGGGGGGGCAGAGTGGGTCAGGAGTCAGGTATGGTACTGGGTGGCAGACTAAGTGGGTTCACTGGTCTTGTTTATTGAGGCGGGAGGGGCAGAGTGGGTCAGGAGTCTGAGGTATGGTACTGGGGGGGGGCAGAGTGAGTCAGGAGTCAGGTATGGTACTGGGTGGCAGACTAAGTGGGTTCACTGGTCTTGTTTATTGAGGTGGGAGGGGCAGAGTGGGTCAGGAGTCTGAGGTATGGTACTGGGGGGGCAGAGTGGGTCAGGAGTCTGAGGTATGGTACTGGGGGGGGCAGAGTGGGTCAGGAGTCTGAGGTATGGTACTGGGGGCAGAGTAAGTGGGTTCACTGGTCTTGTTTATTGAGGTGGGGGGGCAGAGTGGGTCAGGAGTCTGAGGTATGGTACTGGGGGACAGAGTGGGTCAGGAGTCAGGTATGGTACTGGGTGGCAGACTAAGTGGGTTCACTGGTCTTGTTTATTGAGGTGGGGGGACAGAGTGGGTCAGGAGTCTGAGGTATGGTACTGGGGGTGCAGAGTGGGTCAGGAGTCAGGTATGGTACTGGGGGGCCAGAGTGGGTCAGGAGTCAGGTATGGTACTGGGGGCAAAGTAAGTGGGTTCACTGGTCTTGTTTATTGAGGTGGGGGGGGGGGGGGGGGGGCAGAGTAAGTAGGGGGTCACTGGTCATGTTTATGAGGCCAGCAGCGGTAGGAAAGCAACGGTTTCTGTGGCATGAGGTTTTGGTCTTGATGGACTGTAGCCTCCTGCTGGAGGGGAGTGTCTCAAAGGGTTTATGTCCAGGGTGGGAGGGATCAGCCACAATCTTTTCTGCCCGCCTCAGTGTCCTGTAGGCAAACGGGCCCTCAAGTGAAGGCAGGCTGCAGTCGATCACCTTCTCTGCAGTCTACCCTTGTCCCTAGCAGAGGCAGGCAGCAGCGTATCAGATGGTGATGGAGGAAGTAAGGATGGACTCAATGATGGCTGCGTAGAAGTAGTGCACCATCATTGTCTTTGGCAGGTTGAACAACTTTAACTGCCGCAGGAAGTACATCCTCTGCTGTGCTTTTGAGATGAGGGAGCTGATGTTCAGTTCCCACTTCAGGTCCATGGGTGATTATGGTGCCCAGGAAGCGGAAAGACTCCACAGTGTCCACTGGTGAGCCACACAGGGTGATGAGGAGAGAAGGGGCTGGGTTCTTCCTGAAGCCCTGTTCACGCAAGGCATTGTGGGATACAAATTTGAAACGGGACAGAACAATGGAGGACACGAGTGTGCAAATGAAACGTGAAAAACTGACTATAATAATGGAAAGCGAGAAGACATTGCTATATACGAAGGAAAAGAAACGCAGGACCAAACTAATAAATATCGGCGGTCAGCGAGCACCTCGGTGTGATCACCTGTTCGTTTAGCAACAGAATGATGGAACGGTCAGTGCACGCTCAAAGGTAAACCTGCACATGTGCACACACACACACACGGACTTCCTCTGTCTGCTTGACTGCGCAAAGCGAGCAATTTCATGCACATTATTTGCTTTAATCCCCTCAAATTAAATAACTTCCCCACCACAGAATGGCTTGGATTTTTTTTTTTAACAAACAAACAATGACCAAATTTCAGAGAGAACTGAATTTCACTGATTTTATGACATCGAAAGGCCGTCTTGCTTTAACTTGGGCTCTGGTAGCTCATATGTCACAGGTCTTCCAAAAACCTCATCTGAGCAAGACACAGCTGAACGTTACCATAGAGATTGCAGGTGTTTAAAGCTCATAGGCTCACACCGGTCAGAGGTGGCACGCTGCCTGCTGTTCCCTTTCAGTACAGCAATCATCATTATCATCTGAACAGTCTGCTCTCACCCACCCACCCACACACACACACACAGATCTTCCATCATGGCTGTACCATAAACGAATGACACGAGCGACCCCAAACCTGCCCTGAATTAAATAACATTTCCCATTTGGAATACAAAGCAGAAAAATGAACCATGTCAAGCAAACCCAAGAGAAAAGCCCAAACTTCTACAAAAATCTGTGCCATACCCTAAGAGCAACAGCTGGAAGGAAACGCTACCCAAAAACCCTCGCGTTTATTTCTATTTTTAAAAAGGACATTTTCTAATCTTGGATCAGCCGTGTGGTTTTTATCCACTGCTACCAATTTGCAGCTTTACTAGTTGAGTGAACAGGGTTTCTGGGGCATCGCACGGGGCTGTACGCACTGACACGCATTTATATGCATACATGCTGATCAAACGTCTGGAGAACTCCGATAAAAGCATCCGTTATCTCAGGTCATTACGGTAAGATTCAGCTCCACCACGACAAACATGCAGCAAATCAAGTTCACAAGTGATTCAACTCGACAAGAACGGTGTAGTTCATTTCTCAGCTGGAGTCATTACAGGGATGTTTATACATCAGGATAGAATAGCCCGTGTTGCACGTACGCACGCGTCGCCCTAACCGATTCCACCGGTGTTGCCTGAAATGGCGCCAGTGTTCCGCTATTGCTGCCTGAAAATCAGATAGCACTGTCAGTATGTAAATAAATGACAAGTCAACAATCCTACAGAACAAGATGCTACATTTAGTTCCCAGTAATAATAAAATTAAAAAAAAAAAAAAAAAAAATCAGATTAGCTTGTGAGATTGTAAGTGTGATGATGGCTTTACACTGGAATACAATTTCCTTGGATTTATCAGCGTTTTAAAAACCTCAGTGTGATTTTGGGGAAGCAGATCGTAGTGTTGTAGTAATTGAGACCGGTCTCAAGACTACTTTTTGAAGGTCTCGGTCTCGTCTCAGGGCGTATTCACACCTACGTTGTTTGGTCCGGACCAAACGAACCAAATTTCCCTTGGTCCGGACCTTTTGGGTCGGTCTGAATACAAACCACCGAACTCTGGTCCGGACCAAACAAGCGGACCGAGACCGAGCTGCAAGGTCGGACTCGGTCCGGACCAAAGGAACCCTGGTGCGGATCTTTTGGAGGTGTGAAAGCAGACCGGACCTAATCCGACAGTTTTGCTTTTTTGTACCTCGGGAGCTTCCGTCGTTTGTCGAGCATTATGGGAAACAGAGTCTTGACGCTCCACCGCAAAGTGCAAACACTGTTTCGGTTGTCAAGGGAACCTTACAACAGTCGTTCAGGCATTCAGACCAGTGGTAGGCTAGACTACAGAGTACAAAAAATGAGTAGGGGGCAAACGTGGGCCGAGGAAGAAACGCGTACCCTTGTGGATATATGGGCAGATGTCCACATATCTGAGCTTTTAGAGAGAACACACAAAAATGCCGACGTGTTTGCTGTATTCAGTGAGAAAATGAAGGAGAAGGGGTTCACGCGCTCCCCAGAACAATGTCGGCTAAAAGTGAAGAAACTCCGTCAGACCTACATTAAAATCAGGGACATTCTTTCAAAAAGTGGCGGTACTAGCGACTTGCGTGAAGAGCCAGAACTGTCACAACATGATGTGCGCTCATCAGCGCTATCCTCTGTAGCCGCCTTGCCCTTTGTCGTCGTCGTTGATAAATTACTTGTACAACAGCATAGTAATCGCACAATTGTGAAAACAGTAAAAACTGGAAAAAACATATAGCTATGATGACATTAAAAAGAATAACAGCACGGAAAGCCTCCATGACTACTTTTGAACTTAACGCTTTGTGCGCGTGTCGTCTCTGACCAATAGCTGAACGACCTCAGGGCGCGTGGCTTTGTTGACAGATTTTGGTCCGCTTACTAAAATGTACAGTGTGAAAGCGAACCGCACCAAAATGAAAATATAAAAAAAAAAAAACATTTGGTTCGGACCAAAGCAAGTGAACTATCGAACTATCTTGGTCTGAATACACCCTCAATCAGCCACATTTTTACTCGGTCTTGGACACCGAGGACTTGGGATTTATTTCAAGACCGGTCAAGACCACAACTGCAGGGATTTCACTAAATTGCCTGTGTATTATCGGATTTATTTATCAACATCGTTACTGTGATTGGATGTAAAACTTCCTGCTTCAAATGTGGCCGATAAGAAGTCACCGCGAATTTGAAAATTTTCTTCCTGTTAACAGCCGTCACCCCTCCCCCACACTGGTCTGGTCCTGGTCTCGACTCGGTCTCACCCTGCCTTGATCTCAACCCCTCAAAGCCTTGGCCTCGATACATTTTGGTCTTGGTCATGACTTGGTCTTGGTTCCCGGTCCCACAATACCGATAACTATAACTACAACTATAAATAAAATCGGTCCCCTGCAGTTTATGTGGTCGGCCGATAACAATCCCTATATCCCAGGCCTGAGTTTATCCGTATTGGCGAGATTGCTTCTGGAGCCATTTTTTTCCAGGCCTGGACGTGATCCGATAAAACATCTGACCAATCAGGTCATTGTTTCCATGTGGCGCTGTCTGACCACGTCCCATTTTACCCGGGCATCCTCGTTGCATCATGAAGTCACGAAATACGGATTCACGGAAAATAAAAAATATATATTATACAAAGCACGGATCTTTTATTCACGGATATGATTTTCCATGAAATGTCAATAGTAAATTAATAAAGTAAGCATATAAATACAGGCAAGATATTTTAATTATGAACGTTGGCATTTAATTGTTTTAGACTTAAATTTTATTTATTTATTTATTTAATCTGCGATGCATCATCTGTATGAAATCGGTAACCAATCTGTAATATACTGAAACGTGCGTGACTAATCCATAAATTATTAGCCTCTGTGATGCATTCGTATTAAAATCAGTGACCGCTCCGTATTTTGAATCCTTTATTATATTTCCGTAGTCCGTGACCCATCCGTGTTATATCAACCACTGGAGTGCGTGTATGGGTTGTTTTGAAGTCCAAGCTGTATGGTATGACCCGGAATAATGTGCTACTATTCGGAAAAAACTTCCATGACGATTCCTAAGTTGCGTGTGTTTATTTCCCCGAGTGGCAGCACCAAGCAATATTATAGTGGGGATTATAGTTGTGGTGTGACTGCTCCAGACTGGAACTAAATTCAGGCAGAGGGATGGTCAGAGTTGGAGTTATAGGTATGTAGTTAGTGTTGTGGGACCGGGCCTTTAGGTGGTCTTGACTTCAACACTAACAGACTGACATTAAAGGAGAACTGAAGGCAAATCTTTTTTATCATCAAAATTCTCTCTCTCATTTTATTAAATATAGGAAAGTTGGCCTCGTGGTTAGCGTGTCCACTGCTCGATCTATAGATCGTGAGTTCTACTCACAGTCAGGTCATACCAAAGACCATCAGGAAAATGGGACCTCCTGCTGTCTGGCAGGGCACGCTGCAATACAGATGCGAGTAGGGAGTCAAACTCTCGTGGTTAACAGAGGACCAGATCCCAACTGTTACCCTAACTGTATAGGTGAGGGGCCGAGGGCTACGGAAACGGAGATCGGCGCCACCCAGTTCATCTTAAAGGAGAATTGAAGACAATTTTTTTTTTTTAATCATCAAAATTCTATTATTTATCTCTCATCTCATTATCTCTAGCTGCTTTATCCTGTTCTACAGGGTCGCAGGCAAGCTGGAGCCTATCCCAGCTGACTACGGGCGAAAGGCGGGGTACACCCTGGACAAGTCGCCAGGTCATCACAGGGCTGACACATAGACACAGACAACCATTCACACTCACACCTACGGTCAATTTAGAGTCACCAGTTAACCTAACCTGCATGTCTTTGGACTGTGGGGGAAACCGGAGCACCCGGAGGAAACCCACGCGGACACGGGGAGAACATGCAAACTCCGCACAGAAAGGCCCTCGCCGGCCACGGGGCTCGAACCCGGACCTTCTTGCTGTGAGGCGACAGCGCTAACCACTACACCACTGTGCCGCCCATTATTTCTCTCATTTTATTAAATATCGGAATGCATTTTTGATAGCCATTTTGTCGCTGCTATAGCAAGTTATGAGTGTTTGAAATACGCTCTGTAAGATATGAGTCCATATGTCAAAGCAACAGCCGTAAACGAGACTCGCTGAGACCTGTGCGAGACGTCGTAGGACGGAAGTAAAACGTACAGCGGAAATCAAAGCGACCGACATCTGCCGACGCTGTCAAAAGACGCACGCGCCCTCTTTCGAATGCTGACGTAATCAAGCCGGAAGTTTTGTTAGTTTTGATAGCAATCAGGAAGGTTTGAAACAAGTAGGCAGTAATCGTCATTTAAACTCGTTTTTGTGCAATATTTCATTTGAAAAACGGTTTTCAAAATGGCGGCGCTGACACCTGGCTGACGCTTCACGTTTCGAAGTCTCGCACAAGTCTCATGAAGATCGCGCGGATAAGTGACGCCTGCCGTGGACCAAACGAACTAAATTCAACACGGCTAAAAACCTGAATAGGCTGATAAGTATCATATTTAATTGCAATACGAGTCACGATACAAGGTTACTAAAGCCGAAAACGTAATTGAATAACACGTTAAGAAATAAAGCAAGTTTAAAAATGACTTCAGTTCCCCTTTAATAAGAACAGAGCCTCAAACAAAATCAAGCCACACTTATACTATAGGCTACTATCTAGTGTTTATTTATTTAAGAATAACCTCATAACAGACTTAAGACTCAACAACGGTCAGTCAGTCAGTCAGTCAGTCATCTGGCATACAGTAAAGCAGCCAAGACGTAATTTTGCTCAGCTGTGTTGGTGGTAATACTGACACCCCCGAAACCTGCCCAAAAAGTTGGCTGATGGAAAAGAGAGACATTTTTCTTCTTTTTCTCAGCCTATACGGGAAACAGGATCACTGTGGTGCACATAAATTTCTCATGTGCTCACATCCACACCGTAAACCGCATTCCTCTCTCTCAATCTTTCGAATACATCTTATAATAGAAACGGTTTAGTACATCAGACACACAGTACTGCATGTACAGCACAGTTTTGCCTTTGTTTGCAGAAATTTGTTCAATTTGATCCGTCGTTATACTAATTAGAGGTCCTGGCGGCCATGTTTTTAAACCTCGCCTGTCTCCTGCTCCTCCGCTGAACACAGGGCAGCGTCATTCCTCCATGACCATTTGATGCAGTTCACACTTTCGACCACTAGGTGCAACAACTTGATTACGCAAGTTATGACTTTTGGTTACTCAAAAGAGACAACAGATATAAAAACGTCTGGAGTTTTGGCAGATGATATCTGCCTCACCTACCACTATGCCACTGATTGAGTTCGTGTTTCTGAAAACGCTAATCCATGCATGCTAATTAGCCCGATTAATTTAAAAAAATCATGCTAGAAAAACAAACGTGTCATCCCTCAGCTGATGCGTGTTGTGTAGCAGGAGGAGGGATTCAGAAGCACGTTATACTGTGTACGGTTACAGCCACGATAATACATTCTAGCTTTAAAATGCATCACTTTTGCAACATTTACGCCTGGCGTTCACACTACTGCAGAGTTTTCAAGCCCTGAAAACCGGCTTTTTGTTTTCATTTGAAAACTCCAGGGATGCGTTTTAGTGTAGATGTCTGGAAACGATGACGCAGACGCACAGGTTCGCGTCCTGATTGGGTCTCATCAGTCGCGACGTACCGGTAACCTCCTGTGATTCGTCATGCTCCTAAGGCGTGACCCTTTTCCGGAAGAAAGCAAACTGGCATGCGTTAAATGCCATCATGCATGTACCCAGTGTACGGTACATGAATGGTTATGCATGTGATGTGCGTTTTCACGTGTTAAGTATGGACGGAGATCATTTCTGATACGGGGCTAAAATACTCGCCTTGAAGGAGTTGTGAAAGCCAATCAGGAGTTTTGAACCCATTTGTCTGCCAGGCAACTAACACTTATGGCCCTTTTCCACTACCCTTTTTCAGCTCACTTCAGCCTGACACGGCTCGTGTTTCGTCTACCTCAGAGCAGCACGACTCAGCTCGCTTCAGCCCTGCTCAGCACCCAAAACTCGCACGGTTTTGGAGTGGGGCTGAAGCGAGCCAAACTGAGCCGAGTGGGGCTAGGGGCGTGAGGAGACACTCCCCTGTGCACTGATTGGTGGGGAGGAGTGTCCTCACATGCCCACACACGCCCCGCGAGCACGCTGGGATCTGTAAACACCGTAAACCTGGAAGAATTACGAATTACGAGAATTTCTGAAGCCTTATGCGCCTCGCCTCATCTATACGCTCTTGCCAGTATCTGTTGGCGTTGTCGGTGACAACAAGCCACAGCACCAAGACCAGCAACACTAACGACTCCATGTTTATTGTTTACTATCCGGGTCGTTAGACTACCGCTTAAAAGGTCACTGTCGTCACTGTTTGCACCGCCTAACGACATCACGTGATGTCCACCCACTTTCGCTAACTCCACCCAATGTGTCCACCCACTCCCAGCCAGCACGGTTCAGCGCGGTTGTAGTCGAAATGCAACTCCAACAGCCCCACTCAGCTCGACTCAGCCCAACTCAGCCGCGTTGGTAGTGGAAAAGCGGCATTATATATTAAAAAAAAAAAAAAAAACTAATAGACTGAGCACAAAATCTACTTTCCTGGCACTCAGGCTACAGATTTGTCCACTAATACCTTTTGAACTGACAGAATGACTTATGACAAGGAAGAAAAAAAAAAAAAAAAAAGAGGAAAAGGTGGATCTCTTATTACAGAATGAGAAATAACAGACATCAGTGCATTTACCCTTCTGCGTGCATGCGTTTTTATGAACGTGCACGTCTCCAAAATTAATGGATGCGGCAGGAGGGGGAAGGCAGGTGGAAAAAAAATCAATGGCCTGTCAGAATCCAAACACCTCTGCCTGTAGTCGCTCTGCCACAGGCTACCAGCTAATTGTTTCTCAAGTCCTGTCAGAGCCCGTCACTGACGATGGCGTGTTATCAAAGCGGCGAGTGACGCGCTGAAAGGTCAGTGGAAATTGTTACGTCGTACCTGTCTGTGTCCGAAAAGAGTGTGACGGAGCTGGGCAAAGAGAAAATGACAAGGAGATGATCTGGAGAGAGGAGGAGAAGAAGAAAACTAGTGTGTTGCATCACTGAGGCCTGAAGTGACCGCAGAAATGGCTGCGAACAAGCAGCGAGGATGTTTACGAGTCAATTAAAGGCTTGTGTGCTCTCGGTCTGAGTGCACTGCTTACACTGAAATGACTCCTTCCAGACACCTGCTCTCATGACTTCTGGGAGATTTGTCCGTATTTGATCTGGTAAACAAGTAGGAAGTGCTATGCTTCAAATACTTCACTATGACCCCAGAAACTGGACAGCATTACATCGTCGATTAACTCTCAATCAGCAGGTCAGCATGCAGCCGAGGCATCTTTATCCTGTATGTTAGGGCAGTGGACATGTGCCGTCCTTGACCACCATGCAATGGAGTACTAAAGCCTAGGTCACAACCGGACGTACGATTTTTTGGCTGTGCGATTTTTGGCGTTTCCCCAGATCGCTGCGTTTTTTTTGTTCATGGAGAAAGACGCGCGTTGGCCGCAAGTTTGTCTTGCAACCTGAAAAAAACGTAAGCGCCCGTAGAGTTTGTTTGACATGACAAAGAACCTCTGCGGCCGGTCTGCAGCCAGTCTACGGCTTGAAAATCAGCACGCACACCCTCCGTGAGTTTCTTGCGTTTTTTGCACGTAGACCAGCTGTAGGAGCACGTATGGCCGGTTGTGACCGAGGCTTAAGGCATCTCCTTCCCGCCACTAGCCTGAGGTGGTGCCTTGAGCAAGCACTAGCAACCCAGGGATCGAAACAGGCGGTTGCCCACTCGCCAATGCGAGTTGGAAAGGGTACGGGCGACTAGTGACAACATATACTCGACCGAGTGGGCGACTGGCTCGCCATGCTATCTATATATCAAACTACTCACTGCCTCGATGGTTTCTATCAACGATTCTCGCCCATTTTAAGCAGAACTTGGTCTATTCTAACGGTTTTTACGATAATTGAGATAGATTTTGTGAGACATTTGTCAAGTTGGCATAGACGCGGGCGCCGCCATATTGTTTACGTGCGCAGTATACACCGCTACATGCAGCATGGCTGCGCGAAGTTTCGTTTCTTCCCATTCATTTTCGTTGCTGCCCGTGAAGACAAGTGTAACTTGAACCGCTATTGGTCGGATAGATTAGACCCCCGCGAAGTTTAAAAGTCCTTGGCTTGACATTTCTGACAGCTATCAAAACAAACGGATATCGCTCAACAAGTATGTGGCCCTTATTCAAGTGCCTGCAGGTGATGAGAGGGAGTATGTGGCAGGAGATGTAGAGCCCCAGGAGAGACAGAATGAGGAGGTGGAAGATGAAGATGACGAGGAGGCGCAGTGTGATGTGGTGTATGACCCGATAGATGATGATCTGGATGAGGGTTTTGAAGATTGTGATGATGAGATGACTGAGGAACAAGTTTATAGACAGTTGAAATTGATCACTCATGTATAATATGGTTGTATTATATGAATAAATATATAAAATCGGCTTGAAATTTGTAATTATAAATACGGACCAGTGCTACTTCATTCGGACCAGTACCTCTGATGCCCCTTTTCCACCAAAGCAGTTCCAGGGCTGGTTCGGAGCCAGTGCTTAGTTTGGAACCGGGTTTTCTGTTTCCACTGACAAAGAACTGGCTCTGGGGCCAGAAAAACCGGTTCCAGGCTAGCACCAACTCTCTGCTGGGCCAGAGGAAAGAACCGCTTACGTCAGCGGGGGGGCGGAGTTGTTAAGACCAACAACAAGACCGTGAAAGATCGCCATTTTTAAGCGACGAGAGGCAGTAGCTGTACAAATGTGAAGTCATCCATTATTATTATTGTTGTTGTTGCTGCTGCTTCTTCAGTGTTGTTTTTGCTTCGATATTCGCGCCAAGGTTGATGCAAACGTAGCGATGTAACTGACGTATACAGCGACGTAATGACGTGGCTTCCCTTAGCACCGCGATCTATGGAAAAGCAAACTGGTTCTCAGCTGGCTCGCAAGTTGAACGAGTTGTGAACCAGCACCAGCACTGGCCCCGAACCAGCCCTGGAACTGATTTGGTGGAAAAGGGGTTCGAGAGGCACTGGTCCAAATGGACCAGTGCTCCCAAATTCCCGTTTCGATCCCTGCAACCCCTCGCTCCCCCAGGTCAGGGTTACGACCGAAGACTGGAGTCGGCAGACTGCGTGGAGCAGACCACCACCTGGTGATTCGACAGGCAGGAAGGCGGACCCGGCAAAGCGTTTGTGGCGCACGATCAGGGCACAGTGCAACATGTAGAACACTACTGGCCATCCACTGCATCCCGACCTAGCTCCAGCCATCTTGATTCTGTCTTGCCCCCGGGCCCAGTTAGGTTGGGAAGACAGAGTGAGGCTGACGGCTGCGCAATTCTCCTTCACTCTAATCCAAGTCACGTGCAAAGCATGACTTCAAATCCCTAGATATCGATCTCAAATCCTGACAGCCACTTGTTCAGGATCGGCGAGCAAAGCGCACCAGTGCCACACGTGCAGCAGAGATGAAACGCATCACCGAGGACCAGAAGAAACGAGCTCTGCGAAAGGCTTGAACTATCACCACCCCCACGCATGCCCGACACGTGGGCATACCTTCAAAGCCCAGACTGGCCTCATCGGTCACTTCCGGAACCACAACCACCACCCACTAAATTGAAGTTATGGTCACGTTCGACCCCGAAGGACGAACATCATCCGGTATGTTCTAATGCTCAGGATGTGCTTTGAATGGTTTAAAGCGGGTTAATGCACAGAATTCCTTTTAAAAGTATTAATACAACAGAGTTCCACCACAAACATTATGTACATGGCACAACGCTCACGACTGAACGGATTATCAGTGTTCCTCTGTCCAGCCTCCAGGATTCGTACATTTCACGAACCAGGAAGTGGGCAGAGAAAATCATTAAGGACTCTTCACACCCCGATCACAACCTTTTCCAACTCCTCTCCTCCAGCAGGCGCTATAGAGCACCGCGAGCCAGAGCCACCAGACGTAAGAGCAGCTTCTTTCCCCGTGCCATCAATGCCATAAATATCTCACCTGAAAAATCCTTGCTATTATACTGCTGTACCACTTGTACCTCCTGCATACTTCTGTTTGCACGACCTCACTGCACTGTGTGTATATAGTTAGCATGTTGTGTCTCGTCTGTAAATATCCTGCATGTTGTCTGTATATGGTGTAATGTTTATACTGTTGATGGCATACATATTTATAATGTAGACTAGGGTGCATCAGTTGCCCTCACTTTCATAAAATCTGATGCATTTTTGTTTGGGTGTTCCTTTTCACCAATAAAGACATCCTGTAAAATGTTTTGACCATATTCAAAAGTCTAATGGTGGCACCATGAGGTTCATTTTTTGCCAAAAAACGCTTATTTTATGTTTTCGCGTAAGGTTCGAATCACAATGTTGGACTCCATTTATTGATTCCTTGTGACCCAGAGATCATGTTAAGAACCTTTGCAAGGGATTGAGAAGCATTAATGTGATTCATAATACATTTGTATTGTTTAAAAGTAGTTGAACAATGATTCAGTGAACAGCTAAAACTCAAACTGTGCTTGAGAATATATTTAGAATATGTACTAAACATGTGTATCTAAGATATTTGGTATACTCTATAAGGTGCCATAATGTTTCATGAAAAGTGATCGAAATTTTGTCATAAAAGTCATAAAATAGCAGCTTTTTCCATAACTCTGAGCTCCTGGTGCCAACATTAAACTTGAATTTTGTCAAAATATTTCACCCAGTGTGTTTTCTTACCAAAAGGAACATAAAAACAAAAACGCATCATGATCGGAGGAACTTTTCATTTTTAGGGGGCAACTGATGCACCCTAATGTATACTGCAAGTTATTCTATTCACATTCACCGGATATGAGCAGTTGTGTGCTACTCTACTACGAGGGTATCAGCTCATATACCATGAGTAGAGGAAAAACAATTGTGGAGACCAACCGAGGACGAAATAAAAACTCTAATCGAAAACAAAACCCCAAAAATACACACACGCACAAAAAAAGGCAACCGTATTTGATGGTAAGAACAGATCTAATTTTTCAAGAATTATTATAGCAGTTTTCAAAAATGTATTTCGGCAGTTTGTTTACGTTCATCTTTTAGCATTAAAATTTGTTGAATCTTTTTTTAGACTGGTTCAAACTTTTGAGCTTTTGAAAATTACTAAACTGAAATATCTGAGGAAGAATTAAATAAAAATGTCCAAAGCTATTCTATACCCCGGCACGACAGCAAGACAGCACTTTCTACAAACACACACTGAAATCAATTTGTGCAGCCATCGATAGGTTTATAAGTCATCTGCCTAAGCGGAAATGCTTTTGTCGGACGTTTTGGATAAAGTTTTTATTGATAGAATTTGCAAAAAATAAAAATGCTCGGTTTCTCAAAATCCAGTGAATGTGGATAGAATAAAACAGTTATTCCACTCAAATCTCCTCATACATGGCTTATAGCCAGCTCGAGGCACTTCAAGTGGGCGACGCCATATGTATTGTGTGCAGCGAGTAGGAATTAGGGATGGTGAAAACTAAAAAAAAAATCTTGACCGACCACCGAGCCTCATTAGCCGGTTAACCTATGAGTTTACAGGGATGCAAACGTTTTCGCGGAAGCTGCGCAAATGTGCGCAGCTTTCTGATTTAATGTTTTCTTCTCATACTTCCTATGTTTCATGGACTGTAACGGCATTTGCTTATTTAGTAATTTTAATACAGAATTTACTCTGATGAAATTATTCAGACACTCCAACGCCCCCCCCCCCCCCCAAAAAAAAAAAAAAATCGGATCTGCACGATTCAGCCGTGAAAAAGTCGGCATCTGCGCCTTTAGTTTGTGTGGAGAGATCTGATCTGCAATAACATGCATTGTTGGCTACAGACTGAAACATACTTTCAGAATGCACTGGCCAAGGCAGGACTAAACTCCATCTGCCTTCTAATAATAATTAAAAAAAAAAACAGAATAGTAATTTGTAAGCTAAAAAGCCTGTGTCTACACTTTTCTTTCACCGAGTGGCAGCGGGAGGGCGGGACATGACTGAATGGGTGTTTCTGATTTGTCAGCTGTCTTTAACTGGGGCGGGAGGGCGGGACATGACTGAATGGGTGTTTCTGATTTGTCAGCTGTCGTCCTTACACCGCATGGCATGCCCCAAGCGCTTACAAAACAGAATTCCAGGTTCTCTGCTCCAAAATCGGCAGCTTCAAAACGATTGATTTTTTTTTTTTTTAAACCGACAACCAAAAAAAATTAACCGGTTGACGCTGATTCGGTCAACCACCGGTCAAACGGTCATCGGTTAACATCCCTAGTAGGAATTTTATCATACACCAAAACTGGATTTAGAAATTCCCCTTAAACATGAATTGGGTTTCTCCTGACCTAATTTTGAACCAATGGAAGTGCTCGGGATGACGTAGGCCTTTTTTCCGGTCCAAAACAAGATGTTGGCCGAAGCCTTGGATGAAAAAGTGTGTCGAAGGGGAGATATTTTTGCATTTCCTGTCGTACTTGTTAGCATTAACCTCCAAAACTAAGTTGCTCATAAAACTACACACCCTTTTCTGGTTCGAACAGTACCAATTAGGACCATGTAGACTCTTTCTATTTTGTGCAACAACATTAGGTAGAGGCTGGGGGGGGCAGCATGCTGCCGATGAGAACAGTAAAGAATTAATCAATTACTGATCAATTAACGAGGTGGCATGCTGTCAGCTACACTCAGCTAGCGGTGCAGTGTAATTAATTTGCAACATTAATTAGGTGGAGTAATGAACTGATGAATTGAGAAGCACAACATTGAATAAGCTACTCATAACTGCCATTTCTGCATCAGTTGAGTCCATCTCCCCCACCCCAAGTGCATGAAGGTCGTTTCAGGGTCAAGGTCATCTGTATGCCATACATGACATCACCATATAGGTATGGAGTTGCTGATTACAGGAATACGGTTTGTACCTATTAAAAAAAGTAAATAATGTTGGGAAGTTAATCTTGTTGGAATTCTTGGGGGGGGGGGGGGGGGGGGGGGGGGGGGGGGGGGGGGGGGGGGGGGCGACAACAACAACCAGTCCCTCTATATCCCCTGCCCGAAATACCAAGTTTCAAGATATTGTGTGTCACATTTTTCAAATTCTGCTGCAGGAAACCAACCCTACCTCTCTTACACTGACCTCAGCAGCCCATGATGGCATAAACCCACCAGACCTTGGTCCAGATGAGCGAAAAATTTAAATCTCACACATTCCTTAGTATCAAAAGGTACACATACATCAACACATACACCAACTTTCAAGACCGTACCACTCAGTTTTCAAGTTCTGCTCCGGAAACAAAACCTAAGACTAATCTGAGAGACTAAGTCTGAAATTGTTTCCATGGAAACATGAAAAATGTAAATTTCTCAAATTTCTTCGTATGAAAAGGCACATCTGCATCACCTTGTTAACATGTACGCCAAGTTTCAAATCCGTATCACGAATCGTTTCGGATATATGCTCCGGAAACAAACACTGCTCTTAGAAACTAAGTCAAAATCAATTTTTTTTTTTAATGTAAAAATTTGAAAAATACTTTTCAAAAATCCAAAATCGTTCACAGTTCACATGCTGCTTGATATGTATACAAAGTTTCATAAAGAGATCTTCAGTAGCTTTAAAGATGTGGCTCGGAAACGAAAACGTGACCGGACGGACGGAACCCGTTTCTAAATCCCCCCCGCCGAACTTTCTTTGGGTGGGGATAAAAACACAATAGATTTTCTTTTACAGTTTTTGCCTATAACACATCATACTTAATTACCATTATTGATTTATTTATTATTTTTTACTAAAAATCACCATATCCCTGCAACCGGAAAAGATTTTTTTCAACATTCCAAAAGCTATGTTCTTCTGATGGTGTACCTTAACAGAGAGCAGATTTTACGATGAATTGAGCCTGTCTGAAAATTTTAAGGTAAAAAGTGCCTACGCGCCTCGTCGGCCATCAGCTCACGTACAACTCGATTTCACGGAATAACTTCTACCCGGTGTCCGAAATCGCTCCCTGCTCACTAATATAGTGGACTACATGGTGAGGTCGCCATTTTGTAGTGCTGTCCAAATGTATAGTGAGCATTATTACACCCCTATATAGTGCACTCAAAGTATCCCACAATGCATCATGAAAAGTAGTGTACAACCCAATGGGCACTAACCAAGCAGTATATCCCATCATGCATTGTAGTCGCGCTGAAAGAAATCAAAACAAAAGCCTCCAATTTGATTTAATAAAAGGCAGCGGGAAAGAAAAGTATTCAGCCTGGATTTAAAAGAACTGAAAGATGCAGGTACTTTGTATTGATTAATATGGGAAGTACGCTCAGTATAATATGGATTTATCACAAAAATACACGCATGTATGTATTATTTTGAAAAACCACCAGCCAACTGATCCGGCACGTTTTAATTGTGCGACGGTAACGACGTAAAAAATGGCATGGTGGAGTAGTGTCCGGAAGCGTTTCTTCATTTTACCAATCAGCTCACTATATAGTCCTCTATATAGTAATTCCCTATTTTGTGAGTAGGGAGTAATGAATGGAGTGAGTGGTTTTGAACACAGGGACAGTGTTTACTATAGATAGATATACGAAGATATTGTATAATACAGGTATTGTATATAATAGTTATATATTACTATATACTAGTCTATATTGTCCATTACATCTATACATTTTTATCTTATAGTACATACTATGAAGACATTTGAGAGGCTGGTCCTCTCTCACATCAGGACTAGTGTGTCAACTCGTATGGATCCCTTGCAGTTTGCGCATCAGCCCAACATCAGTGTCGATGATGCCCTCATCTATATGCTGCCCTCATCTATATGCTGCAGAGAGTGTACACTCATCTGGACACCTCTGATGCGGCTGTAAGGATTACATTCTTTGACCTCTCAGGTGCATTCAATACCATCCAGCCACAACTCCTTGGTGAAAAGATGGAGAAGATGGAGGTGGATCCATCGCTTGTACGGTGGGTTCTGGACTACCTTCACCTCAGACCACAGTATGTGCGTCTGCAGGACAGTGTCTCCAGTACCATCTTGAGCAGCACAGGGGCTCCACAAGGAACTGTGCTGGCTCCATTTCTGTTTACAATATATACAGCAGATTTTCAATATAACACCAACAGCTGCTTTTATGCAGAAATTCTCAGATGACACTGCTGTTGTAGGCCTCATTAAAGGGGGCGATGAGTCGGAGTATAGAGCCACTTTGGATGACTTTGTGGAATGGAGCGCACACAATCACCTCCAGCTGAACACCACAAAAACCAAGGAGATTATTGTGGACTTCAGGAAGGGGAGGAAAAGGACTCAACCAACACCAATTACCATCAGAGGCACTGAGGTGGAGGTGGTTGCCAACCATAGGTACCTGGGAGTGCAGCTGGATAGTGGGCTGGACTGGAGGAGTCATATGGAGACTGTGTATAGGAAGGGCCAAAGCCGACTTTATTTTTTAAGAAGGCTGCGATCTTTTAATACCTGTCAGCCCCTACTATGCAGTGTCTACCATTCAGTGGTGGCAAGTGCCCTCTTCTTTGCTGTTGTATGTTGGGGTGTGGGAGCCTGTGCTGCTGACAACAAAAGACTGGACAAGCTAATCAGGAAGGCGGGATCAGTGGTAGGGACTGTTTTCCCAACCGTTCAGCAGGTGACAGAGGCTAGATCCCTGAGTAAATTGAGGGCAATTTTGGACAATTCTCAACACCCACTCCATGCCCTGAAAGTGGTTAACAATAGCAGTTTCAGTCAGAGACTGATTGCACCAATATGTAAAACAGAGAGATTCAGGAAGTCCTTTATACCAGCTGCTATACAGTAAGGTTCTATAATGCACAAAAGTAACTGCACTCTTTCTGCTTTAGTATTATTATTTATTTATCTATTTTAACCTATTAATAGTAGTATTCAATTATTAGAGTTTGCGGTGAGGTAATGTGTGATGTGATGTCTGAATGTTGTGCTGCTGTGACACTGTAATTTCCTGTAAAGGATTATTAAAAGATCTATCTATCTATCTATCTATCTATCTATCTATCTATCTATCTATCTATCTATCTATCTATCTATCTATCACTACCGTTCAAAAGTTTGGGGTCACCCAGACAATTTTGTGTTTTCCATGAAAAGTCACACTTTTATTTACCACCATAAGTTGTAAAATGAATCGAAAATATAGTCGAGACATTTTTCTGGCCATTTTGAGCATTTAATCGACCCCACAAATGTGATGCTCCAGAAACTCAATCTGCTCAAAGGAAGGTCAGTTTTATAGCTTCTCTAAAGAGCTCAACTGTTTTCAGCTGTGCTAACATGATTGTACAAGGGTTTTCTAATCATCCATTAGCCTTCTGAGGCTACGTTTACACTAGACCGTATCTGTCTCGTTTTCTTCGCGGATGCACTGTCCGTTTACATTAAACCGCCGGGAAACGGGAATCCGCCAGGGTCCACGTATTCAATCCAGATCGTGTCTGGTCCGGTGCTGTGTAAACATTCAAAATACGCAGATACGCTGTGCTGAGCTCTAGCTGGCGTCTCATTGGACAACGTCACTGTGACATCCACCTTCCTGATTCGCTGGCGTTGGTCATGTGACGCGACTGCTGAAAAACGGCGCAGACTTCCGCCTTGTATCACCTTTCATTAAAAAGAGTATAAAAGTATGAAAATACTGCAAATACTGATGCAAATACTGCCCATTGTGTAGTTATGATTGTCTTTAGGCTTGCCATCCTTCCACTTGCAAGTAGTAAGTGATATGCGCTGGGATCACACACACAGCGGCTCAGTCCCAAATCCTGGCTTGTGCACTTCACTCGCGCGCTCTGTGAGCTGCGCAGGGCCGGAGTGCGCACCCTCCAGAGGGCACTCGCTGTTCAGGGCGGAGTGATTTGGAGCGCAGGATGCCTGCGGAGCCGAGCGTATCCGCGTATTGGCGTTGCTGTGTGCACGGCTAACGGTTTTAGTGTAAACGCGAATCGTTTTAAGAACGTTAATCTGATGATCCGCTGATTCGACGTAATGTAAACGTAGCCTGAGGCAATGAGCAAACACATTGTACCATTAGAACACTGGAGTGAGAGTTGCTGGAAATGGGTCTCTATACACCTATGGAGATATTGCACCAAAAACCAGACATTTGCAGCTAGAATAGTCATTTACCACATTAGCAATGTATAGAGTGGATTTCTGATTAGTTTAAAGTGATCTTCATTGAAAAGAACAGTGCTTTTCTTTCAAAAATAAGGACATTTCAAAGTGACCCCAAACTTTTGAACGGTAGTATACCCATATATTCACACTGTTTCCTTCCCCTGTATCACTTGAGAAAGACACCAACTGCCGGAACCAAATTCCTTGTGTGCATCAACAAACTTGGCCAATAAACAAGATTCCGATTCTGATTATTGCAGTCATGTGATTAGTAACGGTCAATAACCATGTGCATTCCTGCTTCATGCCCAGTGTTCCTGGGACAGGCTGTGCATCCATCATGTGACTAAGGAGAAGCCACTCAAGAGTGCAAATCGTACCGCCCT
This sequence comes from Neoarius graeffei, assembly GCF_027579695.1. Lineage (NCBI taxonomy): Eukaryota > Metazoa > Chordata > Actinopteri > Siluriformes > Ariidae > Neoarius > Neoarius graeffei. The sequence goes on along the minus strand of NC_083589.1, from coordinate 27,814,568 downwards.
TCAAGTTTGCATGCTCAGATAATTCACCGTGGAAACCAAAGACAACAAGCGACAACTCTACCAAGATAGAACGACACACTCTTGTTTAATACCCCTCCCAAAGTTGAAGTGTGCGCCAAATTATTTTCTTGTTCATCACTGTAAACCCTGATCATGGCATCCGGTTACACGTCATCTAATTATAAGAGAGACAGCAATTCTTGCAATCGTGATCCATCCCCTACCGAGGCCAACCGCAACACTGCTGTTTCATTCGCCTTCATTTTAGCTTCCATTATCCCTCTCGCAGCGTCCCGTCACCCGCATAATCTTCCCTGCTTCCAGATATAGGATGTTGTACGGATGTATTTGGGTTCCTCTGGTCTCAAAACGAAAACCTTTCAGACCACTGGAGACGACGATGATCTCCCCCCCACCCACCCCCAGGAAACAGGACCAGTAAATCATCTCGATAAGGATGTGCAACACATGACGCCGTATTAGACCAGGGAGCAAATTACAGCAGCGAGGCAGCCATTATGGCTGAGCGAGCACGCACATCCCTCACCTCCCACAGAGCACTGAAAAGAGTGGGACATGTGTCTTTTCTGACGTTGGCCATTTCTTCTGGCTCTCCCACAGGCTTTGCAATTAGATTTGAAGCATTGAGGCCGTCCTAAGCAAAGCACTTCCTCTTTTGCGTCTCTCTGCATGCTGTAAATTTTGGGTCGAGTGGACAAGCGAAATGACCCGATATTTCCGAGTTGACGGTTTTTGCTCGGCCTGATCGGATTCTACAGCTCAGCGGCATGAATTATAGACAGCAGAACACCGTTCTCAACTTGAAGGACACGGTGGAACACAAAGCTATTACACCTACATGCATATTGCATGCGCGTGTGTGTGTGTGTCCAGGGAGCAAGGGCGAGGCAGTCTCCTAAGCAGTGGGTTTAATTTCATGTAAATTGATCATTACTTGCCTCCGGGGTGCCACACACTCCAGAAACAGCAGGACATTATTCAAATGAGCTTCTTTAGAGCTGTAGAAGTGTTGAATGCTGCTGCATTCCTGGTTTTCCCTCCTTCCCACCACCACCACTTCATTAAACCCAACAGTCGTCATCCATTCTGGATAGACCTACCAGACGAAGCACTTGCGCAACCTTGAGGTGCTTCCCAAACCACTAAACCTATGTGCTTGTTCAGACCGCAGATGAACCTGTCTACATCCTCCCTGAAAAGGAACTGGGATCCAGTAGACAACAGGAACAAAAGCTTCAGTTAACTGAAATCACACCTCAAGTTCCTTTACGCAAGAGGCCGAACATCTGCATGTCACACGCACGTTTTAAAAAAAAAAAAAAAAAGAGGGGGAGGGGGAGAAAAAGAGATCTCTTAGTGATGATATCTTGACAAGTTATGCAATATCCCTCGTTATGAGACACACCACACACACAAATATTTCATTGTACCACTTTTAGCTTTGATTACAGCACACATTCATCTTAGCATTGTTTCAACAACCTTATGTAACACGACATTTATTTCAGTCCAGAGTTGCAGTAATTTTCCAGCGAGATCGCGTATTGATGAGTCGAACCACTCTGGAAATCTTCTCCAGCATCCCAAAGATTCTCAATGGTGTTAAAGTGCATATCGCGGGTAAATTCAGGCGCAAGATCAAGGTCATTCTCCTATTTTATATTAAACTTTGGTCAAATATCTGTAACATTCTGCATTCTCTGCATTTTTTTTTTTCCCTTGCGCAATACCAGAAAAATTCAGTTGAAATCAAGCCATTTGAGGCGAATTGGTCCGCCTCTGAAAAAACTTGGCGTTTGGATTTCCTGGCAAACGTTGATTTTCGTGACGTCACGTGCGGGACGCCTCCTTCTGAATCCTACGCCAGCGCTGGTTTGTTTATGAGAAAACGACCTGGTGGTTTTCTGCAAATTTCTTCAACGTCATCGCGTAATTATTAAAATGGTTAACAGATGTATCGTAGGAGGGTGTAGCAACACCAATCTTGATGGGATTAGTACTCATCGTTTCCCAAAAGACCGGACAATGAGAGAGAAATGGGAGCGCTTGGTCTACACAGGCTGTGCACTGAAACCGTGCAAAGCTCGCGCAGCCTGCTGGCGCTTCCGCAGGTGACGTCACGAATCTGGCTCCAGACTCCCTTGGGATTTTTCCCAGACGTGTTTTGTTATTTTATTTTTTTCTGCTGTAGACAGATGGCCTTGTGCAAAATTACCCTTCTGGATGAGTGTGTAAAGGGACATACTTTCATATAAAAAAAACACGAAACTGGTCCAGAATATGCACTTTCAGGTCAGGACTCTGTGGTGGCCAGGTCATGTGTGAAAATGATTCCTCATGCTTCCTGAACCATTCTTTCACAACCTGAGCCCTACTTTTATGCCCGTGCCATTAAGGAAGAAAAAAAAAAAAAAAAAACATTGATGTGGTGATAACCTGGTCATTCAGGCCGTCAGCTGACTTCATTTTATTGCCCCATAACGTTGCTGAGCCTCGACCTGACCAACTGAAGCAACCTCAGATCATCGCACTGCCTCCAGAGGCTTGTACAGTGGACACTATGCAGGATGGATGCATCGCTTCATGAGCTTCCCTTCTCACCCTGACACACCCATCACTCAGGAACAGCATCAATCTGGACTTATAAAACCACATGGCCTTTGTCCATTGCCCCAGAGTCTAATCTTTATGCTCCAGAACAAATTGAAGCCGTTTCTCCTGATTATCCTCAATAACAAGTGGTTTTCTTGCAGCCACACAGCTGTTTAGTCCCAATTCTGAGAGTTAATCACATTGAGAGTGTGGAAATGCTCCGAATTTCACTATTAAACACAGCCGTGACTTCTACTGTCAATTTTTTCTCTCATCACACTCGACCCAGGTTTTAATAATGACTTGGACACTCAACCCAATCCCAGTCATTTCAGCAATCTGCTGAATTTTCTTTGCTTGTTCCAGGCCAATATCTGACCACCTGAAACACAGCAACATCTTTTCCATGACCATGAGATGCGTCTTCCGACATTATTTAAGAAATGAGAAGCTACTCACTGCATCAGTTAGAGTTAAAAGAATTGTTGCAGCTGAAACATTAAAATAAAAATTTAAAAAAAGTGTGTTAATTTAAATCCAAGTGATAACTTTTTTGGCCAGTTTGTAAGAAATATAAGACTATTAAGCCAATTTCTCGACGTATTTACTATTGAATTATTGACAGATCATTTTGCTCCTTTCTTGGAATAAACAGATTACCTGCGAATGGAATGAGAATATCTACTAAGAAAAATTAGAGCGGTGGCTACAATTATCAATACCTCAATATTTTTGGTTGTTGCAAAAGTAGAAAAGACTGCATGAATAATTACTCAAACTTCCACTGGAAAAAAGGAGTTGATTCCAGATTACCTGGCGTACCAGATCACATGACACTGTTCCATAAGTATTGACACCTTTGTCCAGAGTTAGACACCGTTCCACAATTAGACACCCAGATGATTATTTACAAAAAAAATCTGTATGTGATAAGTTAACAAAACCATTTTTATTTAAAATTTGTTTTACACAGACTTATATTTAGTACAAAATATATTTTATATAAATATTTCGATGTCGGGGGCGGCACGGTGGTGTAGTGGTTAGCGCTGTCGCCTCACAGCAAGAAGGTCTGGGTTCGAGCCCCGTGGCCGGCGAGGGCCTTTCTGTGTGGAGTTTGCATGTTCTCCCCGTGTCCGCGTGGGTTTCCTCCGGGTGCTCCGGTTTCCCCCGCAGTCCAAAGACATGCAGGTTAGGTTAACTGGTGACTCTAAATTGAGCGTAGGTGTGAATGTGAGTGTGAATGGTTGTCTGTGTCTATGTGTCAGCCCTGTGATGACCTGGCGACTTGTCCAGGGTGTACCCCGCCTTTCGCCCGTAGTCAGCTGGGATAGGCTCCAGCTTGCCTGCGACCCTGTAGAAGGATAAAGCGGCTAGAGATAATGAGATGAGATTTCGATGTCGGTGCTTACGTAAACGAGGAATTAATTCTAATGTTTGTAAACAAATGAACAATGTTTAACGCGTCAGAAAATCTTTCTGTTCCACTTTAAAGGTCATAGGCAAGGGTCGGAGGTGAAACGTAGAATATCAACTTTATTGTCTAGAAGAACGACCCCAAAAGCAAATTCAATCTTCCTGGTGTCTAATTTGCACCCTAAAATTGAATAAAGCGGTTAAAATATACCGGTTTGCCCAATTTCCAAAAGGTTTGTTTGCATCTCGCTTATGCGCACTTTCACCGCCAGGGGACCGTCGTCGTGACGTCATTCAAGGCAAACAGACTGGGAGCAGCTCTGTGTTTACTTGCGACCCGAGCACACGTGTACGGACTTTGGTCGTGAGAGGTTGTGTAAAATGTCTGAAAGCCATAGCGATTTTGAAGTAGGAACTCTCCAAATTGAATATAGAGAGGTGAAACAATACATGTATGAACCTATGGCCATTGCAAAGCAATCGGTGAATGTGGCTCACTGGTTTGACCGTGCGGCCTCGGAATCGGACAGCGACTCGGCCGACTCTGATCACGGTGACCCCGGACCTCAACAAGACTCGCGCCTAAACAATTTATCCTGGTACTTATGATAAATTCCTACTTTCGTCATAATACTAAATAAGAGCCCTTTTGAAGAATAATTAAACCGCCCTCCCTGGTGGATACAGGTAACGATTACTGGACAGTGCGCCAGTAGGCCACATTAGCCTGCCATCCGCGGCATTATACTATTTATAGCCGACTCTAAGCAAGGAAATATCCCTTTGTCTCATTTCCACAATGATTGTACAGAATCCCTCAGGATTCTTGACTTGTCAATTGCAAGCAAAGGTAAAAATGTTTACCTCCAATCTTCTCCTTTTTGCTTGAGCATTGCTGCTCCGTTTCTTCTTTGACTGCTTGATTTTGTTTCATGCGCACAATCCACCCTCTCTGCTTCATCTCCTCTTCCGGAAAAAAACAACCCTCTGGCTTCACGCGCACAATCCACTCTCTCTGCTTCATCTCCTCTTCCGGAAAAAAACAACCCTCTGGCTTCACGCGCACAATCCACTCTCTCTGCTTCATCTCCTCTTCCGGAAAAAAACAACCCTCTGGCTTCACGCGCACAATCCACTCTCTCTGCTTCATCTCCTCTTCCGGAAAAAAAAAACCCTCTGGCTTCACGCACACAATCCACTCTCTCCGCCTCGTCTCCTCTTCCGGAAAAAGCCAATCCACTCTCTCTGCCTCTTCTCCTCTCTCAGAAAAAGGTTACAACTTCTTCCTGAACCGGTCCCGTTGTTACAGTTCACTGCACAATAAGGCACGGGGGTTTTTCTTTGGAAATTCGTGAACGCACATCTGCACTCAAGCCAAACGGCAAATGTAAGTAAACGGAAGTGGACTCAACTCAAGCGGTTTGTTTGGCTTAAATGACATCACGCGTCGAGTGGTCAAGAAAACAGCCGACAGAAAATTGCCACGATCCGCGCTATTTTAATTATTACTTATTAACAATACTTCTTGGGACCAGAAGAAAATTATAGAGGTTTTTTTTTTTAACATATAAAGTTTAAAATGCGCATAAAATTAAAACCGTTGCCTCTGAGCTTTAAGTATTTTCGTAGATTACATTTTGTTCATCATTGTTGTTTAGTTTACCAATAAACGTCTACAGGCAATTGACATCGTAACCACATGAAAATCCAGGTCAAAGGTCGCATGCCATTCCTCAAACCAAAATATAAAATGTCTACTGATATTGTAATATGTGATCGATATTTACAACAAACTGTATAAAAAAAAAATTCTGAATAGAATAGAAAAACCAATATTTCAAGCATGTAATTTTTTATATGCGAGGAATTTAATTCTGGTCTAATTCTATTTATTGTAATCAGATTCCAAATACTCTATAAACATTCCATTCTGTTATGGATCAGAAAAAAAAAATTATAAAAATCACAGCACTTTAATTTTTTTTTTTTTAAAGTACTTCATCTACTTCAATAACGTTACACAAAGATCGACCCATAACAGTTGTAAACGTCACTGAATTCCACAGCGAGTCGATAATGGTGGACACCGGTGAAAGTGATCACTGTTATCGACACCTCACGTGATTCTCAAACGCGTTTAGATACAAAATGTCAGCTGTCAAATGAAAGAGTCAGAAACAAAGTAGGTCTCGACGAGGAGATCATGAAATATCGATGAATTTGATCAGTAAAAACATGTCTACGATCTTTCCACCATGCTTACCTGCGATGATAACGTCCACGTTTTTCTCAAATTGCTCAGCGTGATAAAAAAAAAAAAAAAATTCCATCTCCGGTAACAACTGGTCATCAAATGACAAGATCAAAGGGTGAGGCGGGGCTTCTGGTTAATTAATTAACCAATGATAACTGCTGTAACTGAAACTCACCTTTGTAAAATTGTTTTTATTGGTAAATCTAAAAAGGTGCCGATAATTGTAGCCGCCGCTCCATTTGATTTTGCTCATATTCAAGATATCGATACCTGATCTTTGTTTCCTTCAGTATGTAGCTACACGATGTGACTGCAAAGCCATGACAGTGCTGCTTCCCTGCTTCATTTTTTTTTACTGAACATCACCTTCATGAATCTCTCACACCCCTGAGATGTTAAGCAGCCTCGCATCAAGTGAATGTCGCTTTTTGAAAGGAGTTACAGCTTTCATTGCCATTTTAATCGATACGACCTTGTCCTGTTTGGGTTTTAAGGCCAGCTTTTCATGTTTTGTTCTTTTTTTTTTGGTTACAAAGCTGCTTCACTCACACACATGGGAAATGGTTTGGTCTTGTTGCTCTCCTGCACATACAGCACTGAGCGTAAATGAGTGCACCCCCTTTGAAAAACAACATCTTAATCTCTCAGTGAACACCAACAATTTCCAAAATGTTGACAAGACAAAGTTTAATATAACATCTGTTTAACTTATAACAGGAAAAAGTAAGGTTAATAATATAACTTAGATTACACATTTTCCAGTTTTACTCAAATTAGGGTGGTGCAAAAATAAGTGCACCCCACAACAAAAACTACTACATCTAGTACTTTGTATGGCCTCCATGATTTTTAATGACAGCACCAAGTCTTCTAGGCATGGAATGAACAAGTTGGCGACATTTTGTAACATCAATCTTTTTCCATTCTTCAACAACGACCTCTTTTAGTGACTGGATGCTGGATGGAGAGTGATGCTCAACTTGTCTCTTCAGAATTCCCCATAGGTGTTCGATTGGGTTCAGATCAACTTGGCCACTGAATCACTTTCACCCTGTTCTTCTTCAGAAATCCAACAGCGGCCTTAGATGTGTGTTTAGGATCATTATCATGTTGGAAAAGTGCACGACGACCAAGGGCACGGAGTGATGGTAGCATCTTCTCTTTCAGTATAGAGCAATACATCTGTGAATTCATGATGCCATCAATGAAATGCAGCTCCCCGACACCAGCAGCACTCATGCAGCCCCACATAAGGACACTGCCACCACCATGTTTCACTGTAGGCACCATGCATTTTTCTTTGCATTTCTCACCTTTGCGACGCCATACAGTTTTGAAGCCATCAGTTCCAAAAACATTTATCTTGGTCTCATCACTCCAGAGTATAGAGTCCCAGTAGTCTTCATCTTTGTCAGCATGGGCCCTGGCAAACTCTAGGCGGGCTTTTTTGTGCCTGGGCTTTAGGAGAGGCTTCTTTCGTGGACGGCATCCACGCATGCCATTCCTCTGCAGTGTACGCCGTATTGTGTGACGGGAAATAGTCACCCCAGTTTGGCTTTCTACTTCTTTAGATAACTGCAGTGAACTCGCATGCCGATTTTCTTCAACCCTTCTCATCAGAAGACGCTCCTGTCGAGGTGTTAACTTCCGTGGACGACCTGGACGTCTCTGTGAGATGGTTGCAGTTCCATCTTTCTTAAATTTTTGTACCACTTTTGCTACAGTATTCTGACTGATAAGTAAAGCTTTGCTGATCTTCTTGTAGCCTTCACCTTTGTGGTGTAAAGAAATTATTTTCTTTGGGGAATTCTGAAGACAAGTTGAGCATCACTCTCCATCCAGCATCCAGTCACTAAAAGAGGTCGTTGTTGAAGAATGGAAAAAGATTGATGTTGCAAAATGTCGCCAACTTGTTCATTCCATGCCTAGAAGACTTGGTGCTGTCATTAAAAATCATGGAGGCCATACAAAGTACTAGATGTAGTAGTTTTTGTTGTGGGGTGTACTCATTTTTGCACCACCCTAATTTGAGTAAAACTGAAAAATGTGTAATCTAAGTTATATTATTAACCTTACTTTCACGGTATAAGTTAAACAGATGTTATATTAAACTTTGTCTTGTCAACATTTTGGAAATTGTTGGTGTTCATTGAGATATTGTTTAAAATGGTTACTTTTCAAAGGGGGTGCACTCATTTACGCTCAGCGCTGTACATCCATGTTTTAAGTATTCCTCGCTATATTTTCAGAATGTCTCCTACAGCGACGCGGTCCTTGTCGAACTCGTGCTTGTGATTTGCTTTTGCTGACGATGTGCGTCCATTTTAAGTGAATTTACAGAGTTCTCATGAAGTCATGAAGGATTTGGAGAGCAAACAATACAATATAATAGAGATAATATATTTTATACAGTGCTCGTCTTCTCCACATTCAGCACACAGTATAAAACCTAAAAAGAAGGATGAAACAGCTTTTTATGATTATTTTATGCACCAGAGATCGAGGCACGTTCTCATTAAACATTCACCCGACTCCATCTATGACTGATTTATTAAAATAAAAAAAGGGAAACCCCCCCCAGTATTTACCTTACTTTTACTGCCTCGTTACTTTTACATTATTTGAATTTTTACACATTTTTAAATATAATTTAGATTCTTGTTTTTGTTGCTGCAATTTTCTTTAATTTACCCATTATTTGCTTAGTTTGACATTTATATCCAACGACATTTTTTTAAATTACTCTACAACACCACTGCATTTGTATTATGATTATTATTAAGTAGAGAATTATACTGTATACCTGCAGCAGTCCATTCTCTCTCTGCATATGAAAAAGAGAGAGACAGACAGATGCACACAGAGAGAGAGAGAGAGAGAGAGAGAGAGAGAGGCAGGCAGACACAGGGAGAGAGAGACAAGCAGACAGAGAGAGAGAGAGACAAACACACACAGACACAAACAGGGAGAGACAGACAGGCACGCGCACAGAGAGAGGCAGACACATGGAGAGAGAGAGACACAGACACACAGACACAAACAGGGAGAGACAGACAGGCGCGCGCACAGAGAGAGGCAGACACATGGAGAGAAAGAGAGAGACACAGACACACAGACAAACAGGGAGAGACAGACAGGCGTGCGCGCAGAGAGAGAGAGAGGCAGGCAGACACAAGGAGAAAGAGAGACACACAGACACAAACGGAGAGAGAGACAGACAGACACAAACAGAGAAACAGACAAATGGAGAGAGAGAGAAAGAAACAGACAGGCAGGCAGACACGCAAGGAGAGACAGACACAAACAGGGAGAGAGACAGACAGACACAAACAGAGAAACCGACAAATGGAGAGAGAGAGAGAGAGAGAGAGAGAGAGAGAGAGAGACACACACACACACACACACAGAGGCAGACAGACAGGCAGACAAAAAGAAAGAGAGGTGCAGACACAGAGACAGGCAGACAGACACATGAGAGAGACAGACAGAGAGAGGCAGACGGGGGGGGGGGGGGAGAGAGAGAGAGAGAGCGCGAGAGGCAGGCAGACACACACAAGGAGAGAGACAGACAGACAGACACAAACAGAGAGAGAGACAGACAGACACACAGAGAAACAGACAAATGGAGAGAGAGAAACAGACAGAGAGAGAGGCAGACAGAGGCAGACACGGAGGGAGGGAGAGAGAGAAACAGAGAAAAACAGAGAGAAACAGAGAGAGACAGGCAGACAGACATGGAGACCGACCGACAGAGAGAGGCAGACATGGAGGGAGGGAGGGAGAAAGAGACAGGCAGACACACAGAGAGAGAGACAGGCAGACAGACACAGAGACAGAGACAGGCAGACACACACAGAGAGAGAGACAGGAAGACAGACACAGAGAGAGGCAGACAAAAAAGAGACAGGCAGACAGAGAGAGACAGGCAGGCAGGCAGGCAGGCAGGCAGAGAGAGAGAGAGAGAGAGAGAATGTTGACCCTGATATTCTCATGACACACTCCAGGGCAGTATGAAGTGTCTTTCCTTATGTGGAGCGTATTTTAGAGTGCTCTGCCCTTACCACTTTAATAAACCCCAGAGTGGAGATCAGCTGGGAAATGTACATCTGCTATTCACATCACCCGCAAAGGTGGACGAGAGTACTCCTTCCCAACATACCCCACACACTGTGATTGACACGAGCTACATGACGCAGCCAATGCAAGCGTTCGAACACCAGTTTGATGCTGCAAAATAATATCACTGCACCATCATCATCATCTCATTCGGTCAGCTCTGAAATGGGAGAACGGAGAAATGCTGTAAATGTCACGCCGCCTTCGACTTCTGCTACCTCTGAAATCGAAATCAGAAAGTGGGAGTCTTGATTGCAGAGCCAAATTAGATCAGTCACTGGAAGACTGGCTGTTTTTTAATCTGCCTTTCAATCATCATTTCCTTAACAGCTCAGCTCCACAGCTTTATGAAAACTGATGAGGAAGCGGCAGCACACCAACGTAAACACAGCGCAAGGATAATGAAGGGAGGGCAAGAAGGGTAAGAGACACAGAATGATTGTACGTTTGTGCAAGAAAAAAAAAAATGCAGTTTTTAAACCAAGAGGCACGGTTCATATTTCACTGACGTGGAGGAAACAAAAGCATTCCACCAATCCTGTGCGTGTGCGTGTGTGTACAGACAACACAAGCTGTGGCAGCCAACTGAGCACTTAATGAAAAGCAAAAAAGCAGTGAGTGCTTGGAAAATAAAGACTGCCATTTAAGGGAATCCTGGGAGTAAATTACCTCGCTGGCTGTCTTTACCATCCTTCTTTTCTCTCCAACAAACAGAAATCCATCTTTATTGACTTAGGGTAGCTCAGAATAACCTTCCTAATCAGCCCGAGCCATATTCTTCACTTACTTGTGCTCCTCCTCGTTCCTCACTCCCTCCCGCTGATGGTGCTCTTCAACAGGACAGCAGACGCACTGAGAGAGAGAGAGAGGAGAAATGAAAATCATGAATGAGATCCAAAGATAAACACTCGTCCTATAGCCATGCTCAAAAACGTGTGACGTCTCCATTGTACAAACCCGAACTCTTAACCATCCTGCATAAAGCTTTTCCACCCTGAGAAGGATTGTTGTGTACACAAGTTCTAACACAGAACCATTTTCCACAACAGCTTTTTTGGCAGGAATAACCTGGCACAGTCACATGACCAATCATCATCATCATACTACGTCTTACTCGACTTTCCCAAAAGCATCGTAGCACAAAGATCGTTAAATGGTAGAGCGAGCATCACAATGAACACACTCTCTCCTAGTTAAAACGCTCTTAGCGTTAAAACGCGTTTGGGAAACCCACCCCAGCCAGATTGCTCGCTTGTTCACGAGGATTTGGGGCATCAGTTTGGCTCAGCGATTCCTCCCGAGGCCGTTCTTCAGGTCTGTCGGGACGCCCATGCTGTAGCTAGCTTCGCTTCAGTTTTCAATTATAAGTTAACTTTATAAATACACGCAACTGGGTATATTCTTCTTGGAAAAACAGGAGGGGGGGGGGATGGATTCCCTGGACAAACATGTGCAACACCTGGAAGTATGGCAGAAATAAAATTCCTAAAGTCATTATTACTAAGTATGTTTTCTTTCAGTCAAGGCTATGGGGGAAACACATTTGAGAGTACTGACTACTTAACATGCAACAAAAATTTATTATTAGGCATATAACGATATTGTACAATGATAAATCACGATACATATATTTATGACCATTTGAATCGATGAAAAAAGTGAATAGTGATTATCATCAGGCTGCGCAAGCTTTGCTTTTCCTAGTGGAGAAAACCGCAGAGGGCGGGAGAAAATGCACAAAAAAAAAAAACCCAGAGTCCTCTATATCCCCCGCCCTACACTACCGTTCAAAAGTTTGGGGTCACCCAGACAATATTTTGTGTTTTCCATGAAAAGTCACACTTTTATTTCCCACCATAAGTTGTAAAATGAATAGAAAATATAGTCGAGACATTTTTCTGGCCATTTTGAGCATTTAATCGACCCCACAAATGTGATGCTCCAGAAACTCAATCTGCTCAAAGGAAGGTCAGTTTTATAGCTTCTCTAAAGAGCTCAACTGTTTTCAGCTGTGCTAACATGATTGTACAAGGGTTTTCTAATCATCCATTAGCCTTCTGAGGCAATGAGCAAACACATTGTACCATTAGAACACTGGAGTGAGAGTTGCTGGAAATGGGCCTCTATACACCTATGGAGATATTGCACCAAAAACCACACATTTGCAGCTAGAATAGTCATTTACCACATTAGCAATGTATAGAGTGCATTTCTGATTAGTTTAAAGTGAGCTTCATTGAAAACAGTGCTTTTCTTTCAAAAATAAGGAACTTTCAAAGTGACCCCAAACTTTTGAACGGTAGTGTATATACTGTACCAACTATATACCAAGTTTCAAGATATTATTTGTCAAGTTGTGCTGCAGGAAACCAACCCTACCTCTTTACACTGACCTCAGCAGCCCATGGCATAAACCCACTGCACCTTTGGTCCAGGCAAGCTAAAAATTTAAATCTCTCACATTTCTTAGTATCAAAAGGGACATGTACATTACTTAATCAACACATACACCAACTTTCAAGACCATACCACTCAGTTTTCAAGTTCTGCTCCGGAAACAAAACCTACCCCCTAAGACTAACCTGAGACACCAAGTCTGAAAGTGTTTCCATGGAAACATGAAAAATTAAAATTTCTCAGATTTCTTCGTATGAAAAGGCACATCTACATCACCTTGTTAACATGTACACCAGGTTTCAAATCCGTATCATGAACAGTTTTGGATATACACTCCGGAAACGAAACATTGCTCTGAGAAACCAAGTCAAAATCTATTTATGTAAAAATTTGAAAAACACTTTTTTTTTTTTCAAAAATCCAAAATAGCAAAAGGCACCAGACCACATGTTGCTTGATATGTATACAAAAGTTTCATGAAGATAGCTTCAGTGGTTTTAAAGATATGGCTTGGAAACGAAAACGTGACCAGATGGACGGTCAGAACCCGTTTCTAAATCCCCTGCCCATTTGGGCGATGGATTTAAAAAAAAAAAAAAAATCTAAAATGTGAAAGAGCTGGTGTGAACAGATTTAACATGACATCAGAGCTGTCTTTTTACAGACTGCTGATACCGGTAGATAAAGAAAAGAGAAGAAAATGAGATAGCACAAATGCTTCATTTCAATGATTCACAATTCGATTTTCCCACTATTTTATTTATTATACTTTTTAATAATTTGTTTATTTTTTATAATATTGCACACTTTTTTTTTTTAAATTTAAAGAAAATTTCATTACCAAGAAAATGTAACGTTCATTTTTCCATTCCTAACTAAAAACCCTTTGTTTCATTTTCTTAATAACCTACAGCAATTATTTACCCATATTTGTAAAGGTTGGAGTAAAACATAATAGCCTATGAACTAAAATGTTCATTTTATTCAAAATTAAAAATGTTAACAAATAGGACTTTTCTTAAAAACTTTTAATGAGATTTGCACTCCCTCCATTTTTCAGCTTTCAGCAGTCTGAAAAACAGAGCTCTGATTTCTTGTTAAATCTATTTGTACAGTCAATCAATCGCACAACAGCTCTTTCCCGTTTTAGATCTGTTTTTGTAGCATTACAGCTGTGCTACTTCCACCTAGGGTGAAGTCACGTGCATTTCTGCTATTTAAATAATATTGGCTGGCGTTGAGTAGTCTATCAAATATATTCCATTCAGCTAGCATGACACTGAACGAGTCGAAGATGAGTAGCTGAATGGAATATGTGTGATATCAAAGTCCTTCCCACGCGACGTGGCAGCCATGCTTGCTTACAAATTGTCACAGTCGCTCGCTCGCGCGTTAGTTTTACATTTACATTTAAGAAAGATGGAACTGCAACCATCTCACAGAGACGTCCAGGTCGTCCACAGAAGTTAACACCTCGACAGGAGCGTCTTCTGATGAGAAGGGTTGAAGAAAATCGGCATGCGAGTTCACTGCAGTTATCTAAAGAAGTAGAAAGCCAAACTGGGGTGACTATTTCCCGTCACACAATACGGCGTACGCTGCAGAGGAATGGCATGCATGGATGCCGTCCACGAAAGAAGCCTCTCCTAAAGCCCAGGCACAAAAAAGCCCGCCTAGAGTTTGCCAGGGCCCATGCTGACAAAGATGAAGACTACTGGGACTCTATACTCTGGAGTGATGAGACCAAGATAAATGTTTTTGGAACTGATGGCTTCAAAACTGTATGGCGTCGCAAAGGTGAGGAATGCAAAGAAAAATGCATGGTGCCTACAGTGAAACATGGTGGTGGCAGTGTCCTTATGTGGGGCTGCATGAGTGCTGCTGGTGTCGGGGAGCTGCATTTCACTGATGGCGTCATGAATTCACAGATGTATTGCTCTATACTGAAAGAGAAGCTGCTACCATCACTCCGTGCCCTTGGTCGTCGTGCACTTTTCCAACATGACTAAACACACATCTAAGGCCGCTGTTGGATTTCTGAAGAAGAACAGGGTGAAAGTGATTCAGTGGCCAAGTTGATCTGAACCCAATCGAACACCTATGGGGAATTCTGAAGAGACAAGTTGAGCATCACTCTCCATCCAGCATCCAGTCACTAAAAGAGGTCATTGTTGAAGAATGGAAAAAGATTGATGTTGCAAAATGTCGCCAACTTGTTCATTCCATGCCTAGAAGACTTGGTGCTGTCATTAAAAATCATGGAGGCCATACAAAGTACTAGATGTAGTAGTTTTTGTTGTGGGGTGCACTTATTTTTGCACCACCCTAATTTGAGTAAAACTGGAAAATGTGTAATCTAAGTTATATTATTAACCTTACTTTCCTGTTATAAGTTAAACAGATGTTATATTAAACTTTGTCTTGTCAACATTTTGGAAATTGTTGGTGTTCATTGAGAGATTGTTTAAATTGTTGTTTTTCCAAGGGGGTGCACTCATTTACGCTCAGCACTGTACATCATTACATACCGAATAACTGTGGTCCGTTTCATTTTTGTGAAATTACCATCATGACTTCTTCCAAGACTATTTCCAACTATTACTCCCCTATCAACAAATCCATGCGTCAACAAGTCTTTCGACCGAGACGTCCGTCTCCCACCTCTGTGCGTTCGACCGCCTCTCGATTTCGACAGAGCATCAATTTGGACCGCATCTCGACAGTGACCTTAAGTCCTGATTACGGCCTACTTCTGAAACCGACGTGGTTAAAACAGTGTGCAGTGGAAGCACAGCATGCAGATGAAAGCCTGGCTGTGGGGTTCTAATGAAGCCCAGGATGATTGTGATTAGAAGTGGAAAATCATGTTTCTTTTCGGGACGCCCCTCCTGTCAGACAAAGCTCCGCTCACTGAACCCCATCCAGGGCTTCCAGCCATGTCAGGCTGAACGAATGCCGAGTAAACGTCACTCAGAAGAACACTGTGTTCCTCTTCTTCTCCCAGCACCTCGCTCGGAACATTATGACTGGGGGTGTCGATGGAGCTAAATCTTTTGCTCATACACTCTTCCACAGGACTCTACACTCTCTTCTAGACAGGAAATCAGAGTCTAACCAGCATGTGTTGTGTTTTACTGCATGCGCTTGTCTGTAGTGCACATATGGAAGCAGTGTCATGGCCTGGGTGAGGTCACTGGCTTGGTATTGGAAGGAAGAGGGATTAAATCTCACCTCAAAGCAAGCCTTCTCAGTTCTTTCCTGCCTCTACGCTCACATTTGTGACCCCTCACCGAATCCAGGGACGCATGTCGGCCGAAACGAATCCGAGATAATCGCAAAAGAAGCATTTTTTTTTCGAAATTTGTGATTGTTTTTTTCCTTCATGTGCAAGTTGAGATCTTGAAGAATGCAATCAGTATTTCAGATAATAGATTGTTTTGTTGGAAAAGCATACATTTTTTGTTGCAAATTGTCTCGTTTTTGTCAGGACTGTAGCCTGCTGGGGGTGTGGGTAAATTACCATATGGGCCATTCACATGATGATTTAAGTCTTTTGTTTTTTTCCGCGAATCAGCTGTATGATACGAGCTGAGCGCATGGCTACTTAGCTGCATACAGGCGTGTGATTTCACTATGGAATGAGTTACTAAACAGAGCGCAGAGGAGCTGAAACACCGCGAAGCAAACAGACACTCGGTATTTACATCGGAGATCACCATTTCTAGCCAAAAAAACCGCAACCTCGTTTTCCAGATTGAATGGAATACTTGAATGATCGGATGATACTCTGAGTGTTCTAGGACTACATATTCCATCGGAGGCATTGGTGTGTGCAAGGCGCCGTTTCTCTTTCTGATGGGGTAAGTTTATTAATCTAAGGCTGTGTGGTTATTTTTGCATGTAACGGAGAGTGTTGTGGTTTGGTTAAGCCTAGGTCACAACCGGACGTACGATTTTTTGGCTGCGCGATTTTTGGCGTTTCCCAAATCGCTGCGTTTTTTTTTGTTCATGGAGAAAGACGCGCGTTGGCCGTAAGTTTGACTTGCAACCTGAAAAAAATGTAAGCGCCCGTAGAGTTTGTTTGACATGACAAAGAACCTCTGCGGCCGGTCTGCGGCTCGAAAATCAGCACATCACACACGCGCTCTCGTGTGTTTTTTGCGTGTAGACCGGCCGTAGGAGCGCGTACTGTACGGCCGGTTGTGACCGAGGCTTTACATGAAACTAGTGTTGTGTTAGTTGCGTCATCATCGTGCTCTTTTTCTTTCTTACGGTGTGAGTAATTTTTCAACCACAAAACGTTAAAGTATACTTTAGGACTTATTTTTGTACTTCATAATTGTGTTGGGCATACTTTGCATGGAAGGAAAATTGACGTGGTGATCTTTGTTTACATGAAAGTAGTATCGTGCTAGCTCGTAGGGGGTGGGGCTTTCCTTAATGTCATGCAAATGAGCAGCATTATGTGCCCGCCCTGCAGCCAGAGTAGCTGAGATGGAAAACTTTGAGGGCGATTTTCTCCCTTTTCTGTTTTAAGAGGTATGCACTTTCAAAAGGCCACACATTCTTCAAATATTGTCAGATCTCCATATGGAAGGCATCATTGGAAAGCTTAGAAACTGTACTTTCTGAATCTGTCAATATCTCAAAATGCCCCCGGGCCGACATGTCCCTGGATTCTGTGATCTGCCACATTTATGTATTAGACTTGAGATATAGTACTTTATTCATCCTTACAGAACATCCAGTGATGTTTATCGCCCATTATATTAAAATAAATCGGACCTACCAGCCGTGCATGTTCCACAAAAACTTTGGCGTATACTGGTGTTAGAAAGTTGAGTTAATATTCAAGTGCACTGCATTATGGGTATTATATTTTCAGGTAGGGGTTGAAGCTGCGAGTGTGTGAGGCTATCCTTTATTATTCTACCCACATTCACTGGATATGCGCAATCGTGCGCTCTGATTGGTTACTCTACTACTAGGATATCAGCTCATATACGGTGAGTAGAGTAAAAACAAAATGGCAGAGCGTGTTGCTGAACCAGCCAAGGATGAAATAAAAACTACTCAAACAAAACTGCAAAAAATGGAATTAAAAAAAAAAAGTATTTGATGGTAAGAACATATCTTTTTTTTTTATTTTTCAATTATCATCGCATTTTTCACAAATTGCTCCGGTCATTTCGCCGGTTTGTTTCCACGCTTCATCTTTAAGCATTAAAATTTGTTGATTTTTTTTTTTAAGACTGGTTCAAAAGCTCAAAGAAGTTTGAAGATTACAGAACTGAAATGTCTAAGGAAGAATTAAATAAATGTCTAAAGCTGTTCTATACCTCGGCACGACAGCACTTTCTACCAAAAAAAAAAAAAAAAAAAAACTAAAGCTGCGGCTCAGGCGTCCCAACAGAATCGTTTCAGCTTTTCTCGGACACAATTATCAAGTTAGAAATGCACATCGCTCAGTTGAAACAGCAGTCAAATACCCTGAAAAATTTCCCCAGAGATCAATAAAGTGCATTTACTCATCTACAGCTTACAGTCTCCGTGTGTTCTACGTCCTTTATATCCCAACTTAGGGCCTCTGCATGCTCTTGCGACAAGGCTTTCGCAGATAGCTTTTCGCAGACAGTTGTAATTTATCGTTGAGCGGGGAGTAATAGGCGTGCGCGATGTTATTCACCGCCACAACGCAAGGGGGCGCGAAGTCGCGAAATCGCTAGGAGTAGTTGGTGGGTGTGGTTAGTGGAGTGTTTATCCTCCGGTTACTTATAATGACTAGAACTGGAGTCGTATAGATGTACGTACTTCCTCACTTCCTCGATCAACCGCCCTTCGTGCTGCTCCATCTTTGCTCATGTTTTTAAAAATGGCGGTCGTGAAAACAAAACAAACCGGGAAAGTAGGGAAGCGGAAGTGCGTGTACAGCGGATGTAGAGTGGACCAATCAGAGCCCTCTTGTCTGCGAGGCTTCTGCGGTGGTCACAATTTTTGGGAGGTGCGTGCAGAGCGTCTGCGAAGGGGGGGGGGGGGGGGGGGGGGGGGCTACGCAGACGCCATCTGCGACACCATCTGCAAGGACTGTGTTGTCAGCATAAATTGGCCTTTACTCTACCCACACTCACTGGATATGAGCAATCGTGTGCTCTGATTGGCTACAAGACTACTATGATATCAGCTCATATACTGTGAGTAGAGAAAAACAAAATGGCGGCACGTGTTGGTCATCCAACCGAGGACGAAATAAAAACTACTTGAAACCCCCCCCCAAAAAAAGCAACAAAATATGGAATAAAAGTATTTGTCAGTAAGAACGTATCTATTTTTCAAGAATTATCGCATTTTTCACAAATTGCTACTGTCATTTCGCTGTTTTGTTTACATTCCAAGTGGAAATGATTTTGTCAGACATTTTGTATAAAGTTATTTACAGAATTTGCAAAAAAAATAAAAGTGAAAATGCTCCGTTTCTGAAAATCCAGTGAACGTGGATAGAAAACAGTTATTCCACTCAATCTCGTCGTACATGGCTTATCGCCGACTCGGTGCTACGCGCCTCATTGGCCATAAGTTCGTGTACGACTCGATTTCATGGAATAACTTCATTTCATCCCCAAGCATGTATATTTTTCTTTTGTTTACATCTTTTAGGCAGCTCGGACAATTAAACAGTTTATCGTGATATCTGAAAAGGGGGAAAAAAAAAAAATCGCAATTAGGAACAACCAATATCGCAACAAGCCTTTTGTGTAGTTAGACCTCCATGCATGGACACACACACACACACACACACACACACACACACACACACACACAGCAAAAAATAAAAATCTTAGGAAGTTTGTCTATTTTCAAGTCAAAACATCTAGCCACCCTTATTATAAGACATAATTGCCCAACAAGCAAAACCTCATTTAGCTAGAAAGGCTAGTTTTTAGACAGTCCATCTTGAAAATCTTGTATAGACAAAATGTCTTGAAAAAGTCTTATTTGGAGCGCCTTTGAAAATAAAACAAGTTTTTTTTTTTTTTAAACAAGTAAGTACATTTTGGACATTTGTCAAATGCAGTTCATCTTGTTTCAAGAAAAAAGTATGCTTGTTTTGGGAATAAATGAACTTTACTGAAATCTTTGAATCTTTCATTACAATTCAACTCCACCTTACACATCCTAAGTTTACTGCGACTGTTTTCTCAGTCATTCAGAGTGAGCTCCTTCTAGATCAGGGGTGGGCAATTATTTTTTCCATGGGGCCACATGAGAAACAGAAAATTTTGTGGAGGGCCGGACCAAAAGGCTGAACTAAATTCTGCATAATATTAATTGTATTTCTTTATATAAAGCAGTAAATAACATTGTTTTTACAAGCTGCTAAGACTGGTAAGAGTATGGAAAAAACGAGGTTGCCTTACAAAAAATGTCATTTATTCAATCAAATTTCCCAAAACAATGGTTAACAAAATGTCAACGTTTGTACCTTTTTTTTTTCAGTCACATTCACCCCAAAACACAGTAAAGACATCACAATATTGTCTTTCTGCTCCAAATATCAAGCAAGATACATCATATTATAATAATGATGCTGACATTTGTAGTCTAATCACCTCATGTGACCTGCCCACAACAACGTCAATTCGGTGTAGGAATCAGATCTACAGATCGGCTCCGGCGCCTGCTGGTGACGTCACACTATGTGATTGGCTGGACCGTTTGAAGGATGACGTACAAGTTTGTGGTTGGTCTGGACAAATTACAAAAGTCATCATCGCGGGATTAGGTTTCGTGGGATTTCATGTCATGTTCATGTCACGCGCATTGCGTTTTTGTTGAACACAACTTCAAAATAAAAGCAATGCACATTCAGTCCACGCATGAGGTAAAATTAAAAAATACGTTTATTTTGTAATTTCTAATTAACCTTACGCGGGCCGGTCAGAATGAACCAAAGGGCCGGATGCGGCCTGTAAAATGCCCAGGTCTGCTCTAGATGCTGTACATACTCTAGACCGGACAAGTGCCTTCAAAAAGGCTGTGAGTGAGTGGAGGGTGTTTTAGTGAGGGCTTTTTGGAATGCTGCGAGTTAAGTTCAGTGGTTTTTGTTTGGTTGAGGGGGTTTTTTTTGTGCCTGATCTTGTAAACCCCTCGTACACATGAATAGTCAGTGCCCCCAAAATGCACTGCTGCTTTGGCGTTGTGTAAGCACTGCAAGTCAAAATGCGTAGACTTTTTTTCTTTTTTGGTGCCTGAGGTCCTGGGGAAGTGGAATCTTAAGAGATGTTTTAATGTTTGAATGTTGAAATGGGAAAAAAAATAAACTTGTTGCAATGCTACACGTGTCGTCAACTTGATTCAAGATAGTCTCTGGTCTCATATCTAGAGTATTTTACTAATTACAGGTCACAAAAGGAGAATCTTTTAAGCTAGCAATGCTTAGTTGTAGAATTTAACAATCCTCATATTAGTATATTTATCTTAAATTCAGTTTTTACTGCTAAGACTTTGTCATGAATTTAAGTGAAATACCCTTAAAATGAAATAAATAAAAATGACTCGAATGGCTAAATGTAAGAAGTACGATCT
Source organism: Neoarius graeffei (assembly GCF_027579695.1). Taxonomy (NCBI): domain Eukaryota; kingdom Metazoa; phylum Chordata; class Actinopteri; order Siluriformes; family Ariidae; genus Neoarius; species Neoarius graeffei. Next base: position 27,793,189 of record NC_083589.1, on the reverse strand, counting down.
TGTTAAAAGAACTAGTTTGATTATTTTGAGTTAATCAGATCTCGCGTAATAAGTTCCCCAATCTTATTTTGGAATTATTTCAACTAAAAACAGGTTCGATTTCTCATCTTACTTTAAGAAATCTTACCAAGTCAAATTTGACGAGTTCCACTGGCAGGTTTTTTTTCACCTGATTCAAGCAAATATGCTTTGTTTTAATCTTTTATTTCTTATTTTTGAAAGGCCATTTTTAGCAGTGCAGACAGTGGAAGATCCAGAACAAAATCAGTGTGGAGTGGGTTTACACTCTGATAACGTGGTGACGTTGCACTGGTGGGTTTCTGCACAGCGTACGTGCACGCTTATGCGTTTTGCGGCTCGAGTCGGCTTTACTGCAGAGGGAAGGAAGCACATGGCTGTTCCATTAGTGCGCCTCAAAGCAAAATTGAGTATGGGTTGGCAAGCAGGACTAAAGCTGTGAAAGGACAGACAAAAATAAATTAATAAATAAATAAATAAAATCAGGCGAACTGGCAGAGACATCAGAACTAGTCTTTACTGCACACGACACACCCATGTTACACATGACAGAGCTGTCGGTCTGCCAACTGAAAATGGAAGCAGCTTGAGACACAAGACAAGTTTGGGATTAATAACCCAAGCCCGTTCCTTAAATCATCAGCTTCCACCATCCTCCTCCCAACCGACTGAAAGAGCAAAATTATAGAGCTGGACCGCAAAAAAGCCCAGTTGTGGGCAATGTGGTTGAGAAAGGATCCAAAATCTCCTCCCTAAACGCTTGGTGTTATAGACCGAGAGACCAGTGAGCTCGGCTGGGAACAGTGATCGCTCACTCACACGCACTGGAAGCCATGATGGAGCTTCCACAGTGTTTTTGTCTTCCCCACACATGCAGTAAGGGCCACGCGAGGTCAGCATGCAGAGCAGAGTCTCGCCCAATGGGCTCGTATTTCTGTTTCACACCTTCAACATGAAACTCAATGAGTGAGTGACCTTGAATTCAGGAAATGTGCATGTGAGGAAAATCGGGACGCCTGCGGCCGACTTTGAGAGTTATTCATTTTTAAAATTCTAGTATTGGAGACCCATACCAACATGCCTTGTGCCTCGCTGTGTGAAACCGTCATCCAGAGATCGATTGATCAATTACTCGCTCTCTTCCAACAGAAGCTTGCATAATTCTCAGCAACCCTCCCTCCCTCCCTCCCAGCTCATGTGACCCCAGCTTCCTGCTCCCTCTTTCAGGGCTTTGGGCTGCTCAGAAAGAGTAACTGCGAGTCTCAGGCGGTCACAGTAAACAGGGCGTCCCACGGCATCGAGGCCTTAATGAAGCATGGTGGTACTGTATACCCTACAGACACTTGTTTTCACAGGTGGGTGGGTGCTTGAGAGAGAGAGATCCATACAGAGGTCACACACACGATCCATGAGACAGAAAAGGCAAGTGTTTTATATTGCTGTTTTCAGGGGCGGCACGGTGGTGTAGTGGTTAGCGCTGTCGCCTCACAGCAAGAAGGTCCGGGTTCGAGCCCCGTGGCCGGCGAGGGCCTTTCTGTGCGGAGTTTGCATGTTCTCCCCGTGTCCGCGTGGGTTTCCTCCGGGTGCTCCGGTTTCCCCCACAGTCCAAAGACATGCAGGTTCGGTTAACTGGTGACTCTAAGGCCCTGTCCACACGGCAACGGATTCAGGTGAATCTGATAAAATTGTTTATCGTTTCGGCCTGGCGTCCACACGGCACCAGTGTTTTGGGTGCCCCAAAACGATATTTTTTGAGAACGGGTTCCAGAGTGGAAAAAATCTGGCAATGGCGCCGTTGCAAAGTCGTCTGGATGAGTAGAACGGATTTGTTTACGATGACATCACAACCACATGACTAGAACAAGCAGCACTCTCGCTGTTTTGTATGAACCACTGCATTGCATTCACTTTTGTATACAGCTTTTCTTTTAAATAAACAAGTAACAACCATTTCTTGAATTTCTTTTTTTTATTGGATAAGACTGCTTTTCAAAATGTTCACACACACAATATAAAAAGTTATATAAATTATATAAAAATGCTTTTCAAAATGTTCACACAATAAGAAAATTAAGTTATATAAAACTATGCACACTAATAAAACTAATTTGGATGCACAGAAGGCACGATTTCCTCGCGTAGTCGCAGCCATCTTCTTGTTGTTGTGTGCTTGTTTCTGTGAGTGCTTCACGCCGGGTAGAAGAAGGGGTTTATGCACATGCATCCTACTTCTTCTATTGTTCTGGTGTCTCCGATGGGACCGTCTCAAGGCCTCTGCATGCTCTTGCGACAAGGCTTTCGCAGATAGCTTTTCGCAGACAGTTGTAATTTATCGTTGAGCGGGGAGTAATAGGCGTGCGCGATGTTATTCACCGCCACAACGCAAGGGGGCGCGAAGTCGCTAGGAGTAGTCGGTGGGTGTGGTTAGTGGAGTGTTTATCCTCTGGTTACTTATAATGACTAGAACTGGAGTCGTATAGATGTACGTACTTCCTCACTTCCTCGATCAACCGCTCTTCGTGCTGCTCCATCTTCGCTCGTGTTTTTAAAAATGGCGGTCATGAAAACAAAACAAACCGGGAAAGTAGGGAAGCGGAAGTGCGTGTACAGCGGATGTAGAGTGGACCAATCGGAGCCCTGTTGTCTGCGACGCTGTCTGCGAGGCTTCTGCGGTGGTCACAATTTTTGGGAGGTGCACGCAGAGCGTCTGCGAAGGTGGGGGGGCTACGCAGACGCTGTCTGCGACGCCATCTGTGAGGACTGGGTTGTCAGCATAAATTGGCCTTTACAGCACACGTAGAGGTGTGGCATGTGTATTGCATCGTTTTCAGCAAGCGCTGCGTTGCCATATGTACCTGATATTTTACTGATCCGTTGCCCATGTGGACGCGATATTTTTTTTAATAAAATCTCGTTGCCGTTGTCGTGTGGATGTAGCCTAAATTGAGCGTAGGTGTGAATGTGAGTGTGAATGGTTGTCTGTGTCTATGTGTCAGCCCTGTGATGACCTGGCGACTTGTCCAGGGTGTACCCCGCCTTTCGCACGTAGTCAGCTGGGATAGGCTCCAGCTTGCCTGCGACCCTGTAGAACAGGATAAAGCGGCTAGAGATGAGAGGTTTTCCTTTCACAAACTTCAAAGCTCGACAAACTGATAAGACCTGCTGTTTTCCAGCGCAGTGATCCATAACATTGCTTGAATTTTTGGAAAGTTTTAAAGAGCGTGACCCTTCGTTAAACTGAGAGCAAGTTAGGGCAAGCAAACAGAGCAAGGACAAACAAAGATGGGGGGGGGGGAGGCAACATGAAGGATGATGAGAAGATATGAGGGACTGATGGGATGAAGATATGAGGCAGTAAGTGGCGGAGAAAAAGCTCAGGACGACGCAGGCTTTAATGTACGAACAAAAACAGCTAAGACTAAAAACACAAAGAAAGGAACAAAAGAATACACTCAGTGACGAACCAAAGTTGAGGTCAGCGACGCCACCGACTAGTGACCAATCAAGTTTCCAGAGGCACAGTGAAGGAAGGAGTGCATTTCAGAAACTAGTATTAAAAAGTTAAGTGGGATGAAGGAAATGCTTCAGAGAGAAAGCAATTTCACTTCTCATCACCAGCTGTGAGGGTTAGAGAGCGAGAAATGGGACAAGGCCTATAAGAGTGCAGACTCATAAAACCATTTCACTGCTCATTTCTCATAAAACACTTTCGCTCTCTCTCTCGCACACAAGTGACAAGAGCCAAGAGACAAGCTGAAGTATCTGAGCCCTGTTTAACCCACACACACTCAGATACGCTCCATTCTATACACTAACCATCTGATCTAAAGCACACACACACACACACACACACACACAGGGTTTTTCTGTATTGTGACCATTTTCTACATCACTCTGCCATAACTCTGGTAAAAATTTGCCCAAATTAAACTAAATTTCATCTAATTCACAAATTAAATTAAAATTGCAACATGCGTATAATGGGGCGGCACGGTGGTGTAGTGGTTAGCGCTGTCGCCTCACAGCAAGAAGGTCCTGGGTTCGAGCCCCGTGGCCGGCGAGGGCCTTTCTGTGTGGAGTTTGCATGTTCTCCCCGTGTCCGCGTGGGTTTCCTCCGGGTGCTCCGGTTTCCCCCACAGTCCAAAGACATGCAGGTTAGGTTAACTGGTGACTCTAAGCCCATGTTTACATTAGACCGTATCAGCGGATCATCAGATTAACGTTTTTAAAACGATTAGTGTGCACACAGCAACACCAATACACGATTCGCGTGCACATAGCAACGCCAATACACGGATACGCTCGGCTCCGCAGGCATCCTGCGCTCCAAATCACTCCGCCCTGAACAGCGAGTGCCCTCTGGAGGGTGCGCACTCCGGCCCTGCGCAGCTCACACAGCACGCGAGTGAAGTGCACGAGCAGTGATTCGGGACTGAGCCGCTGTGTGTGTGATCCCAGCGCATATCACTTACCACTTGCAAGTGGAAGGATGGCAAGCCTAAAGACAATCATAACTACACAATGGGCAGTATTTGCATCAGTATTTGCAGTATTTTCATACTTTTATACTCTTTAATGAAAGGTGATACAAGGCGGAAGTCCGCGCTGTTTTTCAGCAGTCGCGTCACATGACCAACGCCAGCGAATCAGGAAGGTGGATGTCACAGTGATGTTGTCCAATGAGACGCCAGCTAGAGCTCAGCACAGCGTATCTGCGTATTCTGAATGTTTACACAGCACCGGAGCTGACACGATCTGGATTGAATACGTGGACGCTGGCGGATTCCCGTTTCCCGGCGTTTCCAGGCGGTTTAATGTAAACGGACAGTGCATCCGCGAAGAAAACGAGACAGATACGGTCTAGTGTAAACGTAGCCTAAATTGAGCGTAGGTGTGAATGTGAGTGTGAATGGTTGTCTGTGTCTATGTGTCAGCCCTGTGATGACCTGGCGACTTGTCCAGGGTGTACCCCGCCTTTCGCCCATAGTCAGCTGGGATAGGCTCCAGCTTGCCTGCGACCCTGTAGAACAGGATAAAGCGGCTAGAGATAATGAGATGAGACATGTGTATAACGGTCATATAACAAAGCCTTCTGCCAAGTTTGGTGAAATTCCTCCACAAACAGAGAGAAGTTGATTTCAGAAGAACCTACACCGTCAAAGTTATTTAATCAAGGCTCAAAACTCTGCTAAGATTTTCACTAACGAAAGTAAAATCGCAATATGCGCATTACCGTCATAGAACAAGTTTTACTGCCAAGCTTCGAGAAATTCGTCCAAAAATTACGAGCGGAGTTGATGTCAGAAGGCAAACACACCTTCATGAAATTCTGAAAGTACAAGGTTGTTAATTAAGGGCTGTAACTCTGGGAAAATGTGACCCAATTGAACAAAATTACAATATGTGTACTCCCGACATAACACAATGCCTTCTGCCAAGTTTGGTGAAATTCCTCCAAAAATTGTGAGAGGAGTTGATTTCAGAAGCTTCCCAGACGGACAGACGACCACCACGACGCAATCCCTCTTCGGACCTTTTGGCCAGCGAGGGATTTCTAAAAATGAATAAATAAATACATAGTGTAAAAAAAAAAAAAAAAAGTGTGCTCGATATTTAACGAATATTGGCTGGCTTTTTTTCCATGATATATCAGATATATTCAATTCAGATAGCATGATGCTGAACGAGTCGAAGACAAGTGAATGGAATGCATCTGATAGACCATGAAGAAAAGCCAGCCAATAATATTATTATTAATATTGACGCATATACATTCCTTTCTGGTGTTCGTGTCTTTCCCTTTCAAAATCTTCCGCATTTAACAAAGCGAACCTGGCGGCCATGTTTGTTTACAAAATTGTCACAGTCGCTCACGAGCACGGAACTTTTACGTCTCGACAACCATGCGATATCGTAAGCCATATTCGGCGCTCGTTCTCCATCGGGTAGAGTGACGTAATACAGGTAGGATAAGTGATATGCGAATGATATTGCACGCTATCGAACCAAATGAATGAACGAAACCCACTACAAGGGAATAGAACACTTTTTATTCCGTCGGAAAAAAAAGCGTCCTGTATGTATGATCACGTAGATTCTTCAAAGTATCCAGCGTTTACCTTGACGCTTTATACGCTATTAGCATTATCTTAACCAGCTTCATGAGGTCGTCACCTGGAATGCTTTTCAATTAACAGGTGCCTCGTCAAAAGGTAATTAGTGCAATTTCTTGCCTTCTTAAATGCGTTTGAGATCAAAAACTAAATCGTAAATAATAACACAGTAAATAGCCCTATTCCACAACTGGAGTAATCCATATTGTGCCAAGAACCGCTCAACTAAACAGAAATGACTCTGTTCTGCCGTTTTAAAATTCTTACAGATTTTCATTTTTCCCCAAATTCTTTCATAAAAAAGCTCTTTGAGCAAACCTACTGCATATGTTGTGATACATACAGTACCAGTCAAACGTTTGGAAACACCTTCAAATTCGATGTTTTTATTTGTTTTCCTACATTGTAGAACAATACTGAACTCATCAAAACTATGAAATAACATATGGAATTACATCTCGTATCATCTGTAGCCGCTTTATCCTGTTCTACAGGGTCGCAGGCAAGCTGGAGCCTATCCCAGCTGACTACGGGTGAAAGGCGGGGTACACCCTGGACAAGTCGCCAGGTCATCACAGGGCTGACACATAGACACAGACAACCATTCACACTCACATTCACACCTACGCTCAATTTAGAGTCACCAGTTAACCTAACCTGCATGTCTTTGGACTGTGGGGGAAACCGGAGCACCCGGAGGAAACCCACGCGGACACGGGAAGAACATGCAAACTCCACACAGAAAGGCCCTCGCTGGCCACGGGGCTCGAACCCGGACCTTCTTGCTGTGAGGCGACAGCGCTAACCACTACGCCACCGTGCCGCCCCATATGGAATTACATGGTAAACAAAAAAAGTGTTAAAAAACAACGTTTCATCTTTTAGATTCGTCAAAGTCGTCACTATTTACCTTGATAACAGCTTTGCACACTATTGGCATCATCTGAACCAGCTTCATGAGGTAGTCACCTGGAATGCTTCTCAATTAACAGGCGTGTCTGGTCAAAAATGGAATTTCTTGCCTTCTTAATGCATTTGACGCCATCAACCAGTAAAGAGTAAATAATAAAAATACAGTAAACAGCCCTGTTCGACAACTGTAGTAATCCATATTATGTCAAGAACCACTCAACTAAGTAAAGAGAAATAACAGTCAGTTATTACTTTAAGACACGAAGCGTCTTTTAGTTAATTAAATAAAGAAAAAACATCGAATTTGAAGGCGTTTCCAAAATTTTGACTGGTACTGTACATCTAATCATGCATCATACCGTAGAAGCAGCAAGTATTGTGACCGGATGCGTCATATCGCCCAACCCTAGTTTCCATCAGATCTGTTCTCTGACTGAATATCAGCAATAGATTTATAAAATAAGTAGATTAAAGGGGTACAAAATATAATATATACGGTTGCTGATGTGACAAAGTAACGTATTCAAGTATTCTATCAAATTTATATACTAGAAAACAACGAAATATCTTGGTAATTGTAAATATAATACTTTATACGCTAAACCGCTAAAGAGTCGCCATTTTTAAAAGACCGTGACGTCAGCGCTACCCACTGCACTAGCGGAACTCTCCGAAATAGAGGAGATAAGCGTGTAATCATGGCGTCGGGCGCATCAAGTGAAAGCGACAGCTCTGTCGAATCATACGAAGAGATCCCGCAAGACACACTGCAAGCAGGCTATGGCTTAGAAGGGTACCAGTTTGAACCTAGGAGAGGTACTCTCGACTCCGGTGATGAAAGAAGAGAAGAAAGCTCGGATGACGGCGAGGATGAGACTGATGCTGACCATGGGCATGGCGAGCGTGGGGCAGAGCGTCTGCGTGCAGCAGTGGCGGCTGGTAGTCTTTCAAACAGGGGAGGCTGGTCGGTTACGATATTTCCAGATTTTAAAAGAAAAAACATCAATTTTGCCCATACTCTTGCCTCTGATCTGGCTGATTGTTGGCAGCACCACAAACTGTGAAATAACAGGTTCTTTTGGCCCATTAGCCTACTGTCCAATATACATGATGGTGGTGTTGGGGGGGGGTATATTTTAACATTTTATATTTTAAAATTGTGGCATGTTGTTTAAAAATTGATCATTATTGAAAGCAGCTCTTTGTCAGGAACCTCAGCAGTAACAGCAGAGTGTTCTGGAATAGGCACAAGCACTGACCTTGGGGAGCCAAACATAGAGCTGGGTGCCACACATTTCATTCAATGACACTTTCCCTATATTTTACTTATTTTGACTGAGAAATGTTTTATTGACAATTTTGATAACCCTTCACTTTTAATCCAGGTCTGTAGTGTGAAATGTTCTCGCCTGTGTTTTTGTTTAAAAATGTTTTCCAAATTGTAGCTGTGTTTAATTCATATCCAGAAAAATATCTATTCCAATATAATATACTCAGCATAAACATTTTAAATAGATTCTATATTTTTGGTCCATCCATGACATATTACTAAAGTAGCCTATTTACTGTTGTTGATGTGGGTCACTTGCTGTTAGCCAATTCACTTTCTCGTACCAGGAGAGCTGAAAGGAACGAGTATTATTCCCTACCTTTTTCACCAAGTCAATTTGAGGCGTTGGTCTACCCTGCTCTTTAATTTTAATTTTTTCCTCGAAAGGAAGACTGGCAAATGGCTTCGCCAAAATTAAATCAGCAATGCTTGGCATCCGTGCGCAGCTTTCTTGCTAGCTGACTAGCCCCCTCAAGTTCAAGTTCAGTCACTCAAACGACATTTCTGGAACTAAGATAGCAAACTTGACACCACTATATTTACACTTTATTTACAATGAAAATATATACAAACTAAAAAAGCTGGTAGAAACCGTATGTAATGAATGAAATCGAAATGTAAGCTGATCTCTTACAATACACCACAGCACTTGCGAATCCGCATGGGACTGAACTGAAATTCACCGCTGCCTGTCTATATTTAAAACGAGCTGTCAATCAAAGAAAATATCCGTCCGCTTTCACCAATCACCAGTCTCCTCGCGGAAAGCTTTGCCATGTCCCTCCCATGTGAGGCTGGGAGTCCGTAGGCGGGCATTTTCGCAGTATTTGTCCAATAACCGTCTTGCATTTTGAGATTGAAAAGCGCAGAGCTCCCAATGCCATTGAAGTCCACTGAGGCTGGGCTGCATCGCGCTGTCACGAGGGGGAAAAATTCACGCACACATTAAAGTTATAAGGGCATTTTTAGAGGAGGCTGAGCCTCCCTCGTTGTCTTAGAGCAATCGCCCGTGGCGTGCAGGTGACACGGCGTGGTGCTCGTGCGGAAAATGTAACGTGGAGTTGCTCACGAGTCCAGCAGAATTTATTTGCTGCAATGAGATAGGCGCCACCCGTGGACTTGCGAAATCGTCGCAAGAGGCAGAAACAGGTATTTCACACGTGCTAGTCCCAACCTCAATGAGCCAACACAACTACATACATCATGAGTGTTGCGCAGAGAAAATGAACGTGCATTCTGATTGGATAAAATTAATATCATGGCGGGCTGTTCAAACTGCGGAAATAGTTTGCTCGAGCTACTTTCAAAACACTATAACTTTCCAACCTTAGAACAAAAAACTTTTGTAAGTCTTGAATAAGGTTCGTCAATGTGCGTTTTATTGTTATATTTACTCTATATATTGCCCTCTGTTCCCCTTTAATGTAAAGGGTGGATAAGTAACATTTTGCATCCCGCACTGGTGGAGCTACTCCGTCCTCTTATTCAGTGGTACAGAAATGAAAGAACCTCCAGTTATGAGAAACAAGCAAATGGCTACCAGATCATGTTTATTTTTTTAAATCAAGGCCAGTCAGTGCAAGCTCAAAATATCTAAAACAGTGTTTCCTTCATGTTTAAAGTCGATTTTCATATTGTTTTTGGCATACGCATTATTCCCACCGAGGAGCAGGAGTAGACTTTGTGGCGGAGGCCGTTGCCATAGAGTTCGACTCATTTCTATTGGGACGTGGATCAGATGGCATGGAGGACTGTTTTTATGAAGATGCCTCCTGACCGATAAGCATCTGCACGCCTATATTTCAGCTCAGCGCCACGCATTAGAACAGAGTTCAGCTGTCATTAGTCCGCTCATTTCAGCCGGGCTGCGTATCTGCTAATGGAGGTGCGACATCGGTCCAGGCATCCTGTTACACGCAGATCCTGAACAAAAATGGGACGTAAAAAACAACGAATACATAATTTTCCTTCACAACAGCTGCCATTGTGTCTGCATCACCATTTTTTTTTTTTTTGGGTTATTGGAACGCAGGATCAAAAAACAAAAATGGATTGCAGTCGCCCTATTAGCCTCCTAACACACACACACACAGTATATATTCATTATAAACAGACCAGATCTAAAAATAGCTGCTCATCTGTCTTTCCTCTGCTGGATAGAGGCTCCTGGGAAAGAGGGGTTGGTTGCTCTGTTGTTTTTGAGCAGATCTCAGCCTCAATGGGGTGCGCACGGGTATGGGTGTGTCTCAGTCTTTGTCCCGTGTGTGCTCCTCTGTTACAAACCCAGTTGGAAGTCACAAGTCCTAATTTTGAGATGATTGTGAAAATGCATTGTGTGGGCTAAAATATTTGAATTTTAGATTCTGGCACCGATCGAGTCTAATGTCGGAGTATAATGTTTCGAAATAATTTTATACCTTATGACCTTTAAAACTTGCTTTTATTGAGATGATGTATTCAAAAGCCTGGTAGAAATTCATACACAAGGGTGAAAAAGGCCCTTCAGACTTCGTACCGGTGATCGTGTATTTCTGAGGAAAACCTGTCATGTCTGGTGTCAGAAATGGAGGCCCAAATAGCTCGGTTGGTGAAGCATTTAATCTGAGGGCCCAGGGTTCAAATCCCTGTTTGGGTTTGGGTGGCACGGTCATGTAGTGGTTAGCACTATCTTTTCCCAGCAAGAAGGTTCTGGGTTTGAGCCCCGTGGCCAGCAAGGGCCTTTCTGTGTGGAGTTTGCATGTTCTCCCCGTGTCCGCGTGGGTTTCCTCCGGGTGCTCCGGTTTGCCCCACAGTCCAAAGACATGCAGGTTAGGTTAACATGGGGCATTTTGGCGTGAGGTCATGGAAGCTGAAGTGCCCTTGAGTAAATGTGTGCCCAGGCGCTGTAGTATAGCTGCCCACTGCTTGGAGTATATGTGTGTGCTCATCACCACCTGAAGAACAACTTTATTCATCACACGCTTGTGAAATTCGTCTCAGCATTTAACCCATCTGAAGCAGTGAAAACACACACACACACACACCCAGAGCAGTGGGCAGCCATGCTAAGGGCACCTCAGCCCAAGGCCATCCCATATTAACTTGTCTTTGGACTGTCGGGGAAAACGGAGCACCCGGAAGAAACCCACTCAGATATGAAGAGAACATGCAAACTCCACACAGAAAAGCCCTCGCCGGCTGCTGGGCTTGAACCCAGGACCTTGCTGTGAGGCGACGGTGCTAACCACTACGCCACCATGCTGCCCATTGTGTGTGCACTGCTTCAGATGGATTAAATGCAGAGGAGAAACTTCACCGTGTGCTTGAGGGTACGTGTGACAAAGGCGGCTTCTTCCTGAACGCAGTCAAGATTTCTCACTCAAGTATTCACTTGTACCCCTTTTCCACCAAATCAGTTCCAGGGCTGGTTCGGGACCAGTGCTGGTTCACAACTCGTTCAACTTGCAAGCCAGCTGAGAACCAGTTTGCTTTTCCATAGCTCGCGGTGCTAAGGGAAGCCACGTCATTACCGTACGTCGCTGTATACGTCAGTTACGTCGCTACGTTTGCATAAACCTTGGCGCGAATATCGAAGCAAAAACAACACGGAAGAAGCAGCAGCAGCAGCAACAACAATAATAATAATGGCCGACTTCGCGTTTGTACAGCTGCTGCTTCTCGTCGCTTAAAAATGGCGATCTTTCGCAGTCTTGTTATTGTTGTTGGTCTTAACAACTCCGCCCCCCTGCTGACGTAAGCGGTGCTTTTCTCTGGCCCAGCAGAGAGTTGGTGCTAGCCTGGAACCGGTTTTTCTGGCCCCAGAGCCAGTTCTTTGTCAGTGGAAACAGAAAACCCGGTTCCAAACTAAGCACTGGCCCCGAACCAGCCCTGGAACTGCTTTGGTGGAAAAGGGGCATCGGATGCAATTTCAACTGATTTATATAAAAAAATAAAAATAAAAAAATCATTTCAACTCATCTGTGTCTCCAAAAAAAAAAAAAAAAAAACTGATTAGCCGTGTTGTAAACTACACTTAAAGAAGCAGTGCAGCCAATCAGAAGCCTTCTCATAGATGATGCATACAGTTCCTGTATGAACCACATCAGGATAAACTGCAACGATAGTTCAAAGTGGACTGATTTAGTTTCTGGAAAAAGAGGGTATTGTAACTGACGTCAGTACCAATGAAGGCGAATTTGAGGATGACTCAACAGACGGATTTCGAGTCGGTCACGGAAAAAGTGCTCAGCTGCCGATGCCAGTGGCGTCGAGTGAAAAAGCTTCAGAGGCGAGACACGTTTTTATATCTTACTGCAGTGTGTTGTGGAAATGTTTATTGCAAGGGGCATCATGAACACAATGAGACTCGCCATAAATTTCAGGAATACGAGTATACATTTCCAAGTCTAACAGAAGCCCAACGATACATCATTAGGTTTATCTGCACTGTGTGGGCAATGTATAGCACTGAAGGCACATAAAAAGGAAGCAACCACGAACGAGAACAAGAAGTTGTCAGTCAGTCAGTCACATTCAATTCCAAGAATCTGAAAGGACTGACACATTTACTAAGGTGGTGTTTACATTAGACCGTACCCGTATCGTTGTCGTTGCGGATGCACTGTCCGTGCACATTAAAACGCCGGGAAACGACTCCACAGGCGGAACAGTTTGAATCCGCCAGGGCCCACGTATTCAACCCAGTACGTATCTGATCCGGTGCTGTGTAAACATTGAGGAACGAGGATACGCAGTGCTGAGCTCTAGCTGACGTCGTCATTGGACAACGTCACTGTGACATCCATCTTCCTGATTCGCTGGCGTTGGTCATGCCACGTTGGTCATGTGACGCGACTGCTGAAAAACCTTCTCCTCTTTAGTCCCAATGACACGCCGTCCCTGATTTCCATAAAGAACTTCAAATTTTGATTCTTATGCTCTCACACTCTCTCGCTCTCTCTCTCTCACTCGCTCACTCGCTCAATCTCTCACACACTTTATGTGCTTGCAAGTGGTGAGTGACTTGCGCATGCCCGATATGCACTGGGATCATGGGACGTGCCGTCTAATTAGTCATGTGATTAGCGTATCCGTGTATTGGCGTTGCTGTGTGCACGGGGAACGGTTTTGTTGCGGGCACAGAAATTTTGTGTGTGTACGCGAATCGTTTTAAAAACGTTAATCTGATGATCCGCTGATTCGAAATAATGTAAACAGGGCCTCAATGTGTCCAGACACAGATAGGTCTTTTTCATGCTCTATTATTTTAAGCATGGGTTGTGATTAGGGCTGGGGGTAAAAAAAAAAAAAAATCGATTTTGGATCGATTTCATTTAAATTTCACACTATTGATTCACAGGGCATAAGATCGAGTTCCCCCCCCCAACACAATCTCGTGTGTTGTGTGATTTTCCTCCCTCAGCCGTCTCGTACGTGATGACGCAGCTGCGCAGTCGTATGTCGTGACGTTCAAGCACGCACACAAAATGGCTGAGGCCGGGAAAACCCCGCTCGGCAAGCCGTCTCAAATGAAATCTGACGTGTGGAATCATTTCAAATTTAAAACGACAAAGGACGAAGAGCTTGATAAAACCAATGTATTGTATGGAGATATTTTCATTATTTAAGAGCAGATTGAATTGATTCAGACTGAATCGAATCGAATCGTGACTAATCAATTTAAAACCCTAAGAATCGAAATCGAATCGATCTAGGAAATTGACTGTGATACCCAGCCCTAGTTGTGATGCTAAGCGCCGAGTGTACAGTGACTGCACATGACAAACAAGACTAAAATTAATGAAATAGGCCGAATACCTTTTGCTGTATTGATTTCCTACAGCTCAGTGAACTTTTTTTTTTTTTTTTCCAGCTACACATGCCAGATCAGGCCTGAGGGAAACACCGTGCTATCACCCTTTTGTACCCAAAGAAATGATCCATGTGGTCCACGGGCGATTGCTCCAAGACAACGAGGGAGGCTCAGCCTCCTCTAAAAATGACGAACATCGTGTAGGATGAATTGCGCTAGGCTTATGTTATAGCCGACCTTATAGCATTGCTATTTCAGATCCAGAATCATAGAAATATATGTGCTCAACCCAACTACAGTGCGAAATCATTCCGTTATAACTTTAATGTGTGCGTGAGTTTTTCCCCCTCGTGACAGCGCGATGCAGCCCAGCCTCAGTGGACTTCAATGGCATTGGGAGCTCTGCGCTTTTCAATCTCAAAATGCAAGACAGTTATTGGACAAATACTGCGAAAACGCCCGCCCACCGGACTCCGAGCCTCACATGGGAGGGACATGGCAAAGCTTTCCGCGAGGAGACTGGTGATTGGTGAAAGCGGCCGGATATTTTCTTTGATTGACAGCTCGTTTTAAATATAGACAGGCAGCGGTGAATCTCAGTTCAGTCCCATGCGGATTCGCAAGTGCTGTGGTGTATTGTAAGAGATCAGCTTACATTTCGATTTCATTCATTACATACAGTTTTTACCAGCTTTTTTAGTTTGTATATATTTTCATTGTAAATAAAGTGTAAATATAGTGTTGTCAAGTTTGCTATCTTAGTTCCAGAAATGTCGTTTATTTGAGTGACTGAACTTGAACTTGAGGGGGCTAGTCAGCTAGCAAGAAAGCTGCGCACGGATGCCAAGCATTGCTGATTTAATTTTGGCGAAGCCATTTGCCAGTCTTCCTTTCGAGGAAATAATTAAAATTAAAGAGCAGGGTAGACCAACGCCTCAAATTGACTTGGTGAAAAAGGTAGGGAATAATACTCGTTCCTTTCAGCTCTCCTGGTACGAGAAAGTGAATTGGCTAACAGCAAGTGACCCACATCAACAACAGTAAATAGGCTACTTTAGTAATATGTCATGGATGGACCAAAAATATAGAATCTATTTAAAATGTTTATGCTGAGTATATTATATTGGAATAGATATTTTTCTGGATATGAATTAAACACAGCTACAATTTGGGAAACATTTTTAAACAAAAACACAGCCGAGAACATTTCACACTACAGACCTGGATTAAAAGTGAAGGGTTATCAAAATTGTCAATAAAACATTTCTCAGTCAAAATAAGTAAAATATAGGGAAAGTGTGTTTGAATGAAATGTGTGGCACCCAGCTCTATGTTTGGCTCCCCAAGGTCAGTGCTTGTGCCTATTCCAGAACACTCTGCTGTTACTGCTGAGGTTCCTGACAAAGAGCTGCTTTCAATAATGATCAGTTTTTAAACAACATGCCACAATTTTAAAATATAAAATGTTAAAATATACCCCCCCCCAACACCACCATCATGTATATTGGACAGTAGGCTAATGGGCCAAAAGAACCTGTTATTTCACAGTTTGTGACGCTGCCAACAATCAGCCAGATCAGAGGCAAGAGTATGGGCAAAATTGATGTTTTTTCTTTTAAAATCTGGAAATATCGTAACCGACCAGCCTCCCCTGTTTGAAAGACTACCAGCCGCCACTGATGTGGTCGTCCCGTCACACTTCTCTCACCTGCACTTCAGCTAGCTGGACAACCGTATCTCTACAAACACACCCGAGACTGTTCCTGAGTACCACGAGGACACAATGTGCCCTAAACCAGATCTCTTGCCTCCAGATGGGTCAGGAGGTGAAGGTGCAGGTGGATAAAGAACAAGGAGGACAGAGTTAAGATGATAGATTTGGACGCTGGACGTGCGTGTGTGGCTGCAGAAGCGGGCGTGATCATGGGTATGGCTGTGGCCATGGCAGAGGGGTTGAAGCAGGGGGTCTTTTCATGCTATACATGAACTATAGGCAACATTTTCAAGGAGATTTACAATTTTGGAACTTCTGAGCTGTAGACTGGGGGAAATATACTGCAAAAATAAATAAATTTTTTTTTTAGCACATTCCTAAAAAGGACCAGTGCAGAAAAAAAAAAAAACAATTGCATACATCTGTGAAGCCAAAATAAATGTGCCCCGGATTTCATTTTAATATTAAGAGTTTATGTAGTAAACTTTACAAGCAGATTTCTCCATTTCTGACTTCTTGTAAAAAGTAAAATCTGACCACTTCAAAACGTCCATATCTCACTGGTATACTGGTCAGATTTCCTGATCTATGCATCATTGGAAAGCTTTTTAATGGCCTTTCATGAAAACGCTTAGTCGATTTTAAAAATTTGACCCATGTGACTTTGTAATGGAGGGTCACATACATGCACGTGCGCGCACAGACGTACAAAATAAATAAATAAATAAATAAATTTATTTATTTATTTTCCACACCATTCGTCTTTCCTTCGGTTATATTCGAAACTAATCCGTGAACGATTGTTGATGTAAAATCACTGCCAAATCAATACGTCAATCCGAATCTTCCAATCGTCAAACTCCTGTTACAACCCCAATTCCCAAAAAAGTTGGGATGCTGTGTAAAACACAAACAGAATGTGAAGATTTGCAAATCGTGGAAACCCTAATATTTTGTTGAAAATAGTACAAAGACAACATATCAAATGATGAAACTGAGAAATTTTATTATTGTCTTTTGAAAAACATGCGCCCATTTTGAATTTGAAGCACTTTTTTTAAAAATCCAGATAAACTCTTTCAGGGAAGGCCTTCCTTCTTTCAGCAAGACAAGGCCAAACTGCTTTCTGCGCATATTAAAACTGCATGGCTCCATAGTAAACGAGTCCAGGTGTTAAACTGGCCTGCCTGCAGTCTAGACCTGTCTCCCTTTTAAAACATTTGGTGCATTATGAAGCGCAAAATATGACAAAGGAGACCCCGAATTGTTGAGCAGATGAAATTGGATATCAGGCAAGAACGGGACAACATTTCTCTTTCAAAACGACAGCAACTGGTCTCCTCAGTTCCCAAACGTTTACAGTGTTGTTAAAAGTAGAGGTGATGCTGCACAGTGGTAAACATGCCCCTGTCCCAACTTTTTTGAAATGCGTTGCTGACCTCAAATTCAAAATGAGCATATATTTTTCAAAAAACAATAAAATTTCTCAGTTTCAACATGTTGTCTTTGTACTATTTTCAATGAAATATAGGGTTTCCATGATTTGCAAGTTATCGCATTCTGTTTTTATTTACAGTTTACATATGTATCTACATTTCAATACACGTTACCATCCAGCAACTTGATCCAAGTCTAACATTCTTTCTCTTAGAAAATCATGCTAGTGAAGCTTCTTTCTCAGAATGATTGTTGCTAGAAAAGAACCTAGACGTACTTTCTATTTTCTGAAAATAGGGATGTCAAAGTAGGTTACAAGGCAAAAAACTCTTTTACTCTTATCCAGAATTCAGCCATAGCGCCATCCAACAAGTTTTCCTAGACCACCATGCGCATTCATAAACTACACACATCTCACTAATAAGTGCCTTGGGTTTGGAGAGAAGTTATGCTCTGTAGTGTTAAAGGGTGTTGGTTTGATGGTTTTGATATTTTATTTCCCTTGGACAGTGACTCACACACTGTGCCAAAGTTTAACAGATTGGTATGTCTCGGATTATATGCCCAAGGTCTAATGGACGTTTGGCAAAGCCTCGCTTCAGGTCAGAAATATCTCGGATTTAGTGCCAACCCTGCTGTTTCTTATTAAGGGAAAACACACAATTTCTACAACCTCACTTAAAAAAAAAAAAAAAAAAAAACACAGTTGGGACGCTGTGTAAAATAAACACAGTATGCAATGACTTGCAAGTCATGGAAACCTTATATTTCATATTACATACACACCTTTTTTTTTTTAAATATTTAACAATTATTTGCCGAAGGCCAAGTGAATATTGGTGAAATAATCAGACGGTTATTCACCAATATTCACCGAGCCTGATGCAGATATGCGTTTTGGTACAAATACACTGGCGAGTTTTTTTTTTTTAAATCTTATTTAAAAAATCATTTATTTCAGAATTCTAAAGCAGCAAGCAAATGTAATAACGATGTGGCACAGATTTGTCACTTATCTATGCCGACTCACATTAAATACTTTGTTTTAAAATAGATAAAATAAATCACAATTCCACCTTACCTTTGAATAGTTTTAGACCAAAGTTCATCGCATCTTTAGTCAAGGATGAGAATGGGACATTTAAAAAAAAAAAAAAACAACTCTGAAATGTCTGCCAACTTTCCCAAATAATATATATATATATATATATATATATATATATATATATATATATATATATATATATATGTGCATGTGTGATTCCACGCTTATGGGTACTGAAATGGGGACATGAACTTATTTTTAAAAATTCACCTAAAACCATTTCTTTTTTTACCATCAGGTCACAAAACATGTAATCTTTAATGAATGATATGTTAAAAGATAACTTTAATTTTCTGAGATGTAATAAAAACATATTTATATGCCAAAGTCAGAACGTAACAGAAGTGTTGTGGACATATATATTCTCAATTTTAACAATGTAGAATTACTTTTTGAAACATAGGAAGGTGATGTTTTAGCAAATATAATTAATAAACATGTGTAGTAGAATAAACATACACATTCTTTCAATAAGATTAACATGGTATATAGCTAGATTGTAATTAATTTGTAACAGATGCGAGATGGACAATCGTAACAGAAGTAATGTAACAGACATCATTTTGGAACTCATAGGCTTGACTTTGGCATATAAATATGTTTTTATTACATCTCAGAAAATTAAAGTTATCTTTTAACATATCATTCATTAAAGATTACATGTTTTGTGACCTGATGGTAAAAAAAGAAATGGTTTTAGGTGAATAAGTTCATGTCCCCATTTCAGTACCCATAAGCGTGGAATCACTCATATATATATATATATATATATATATATATATATATGAGAATGTTTTCAAATTCAATGATGATTTAAAACGTTTATAAACTAAGATGATAAATCCCTACAGATATAATTTTATATATCGTGAGCGATAATGGAGGTAACCGTAACGATATATTAGATTCCTCCTGACTCTATCTTTGACAATTTAAGTAAAACGTACCTTTGTGCTTTTTTGTTTTGATGTGCTCCTGGACATTTCTAGCTCCTCTGTTTCCATAACTGATCATATCTGAGCACAGAATACACAGAACCTTTCCCGGCACGGCCACTTTTCGGATATGTTCCGTCAGGCACGTCGTCACAGTTTGTGTCCCTATCTGCACGGTAACGCTACTATCGAGCCATGCCCATCGGAAACAGTTCTTTATCCCGTTCGATTTATCGGTTTCCCTGGCACGATCCTCATTTCTGCGGTCCAAAACTTTCACCATATTGGCGAAGTAACTTTGAAAACTAACCAAAATAACTAGAACTTAAGAAGTGATCAAAACCGTGTACATATACCGTAGCTTGTTTCTCCGTGAATTGTAGAAGTGAGATGAAACTAGCGCCAAAACGTTGCCAGAAATCGTCGTGAGTTGTCGGTAGCACAAATATTGAAGAAAGCAATGACGATTTCCGTTATCACAGCTGCAACTAATTTTGTGATGAGCGTTGCCGAAAGATGCTGGCGGGCGGGCGGGCGGTCGGTCCTGCCTGCTTGTGCCACCACAAGCCTCGCCTCACGCCGACCCCTACCCCCCGAAATTTTCTCAACAGATTTACACGTTTCGCAAAAATGACATTTTCAGCAGGAAAAACTCGGAATTCTGCAGATCCACGGAAAATTCTCATCCCTGTTTAGTACTTTTAGGAACAGCATTTTCTTTCATAGTTTGTAATAATTCTTCATTTACGGTGACGAAGCAATTGGCCGCCATTTTACTGAGTCACTCGAAGTAATTATCGAGAAATAGTCTGAATTTCTCGACCAATCAGCGTGTTATTTCCAATAATCACCTGCGTATTTATACTAATAATAAAAATATTACAAAACGCATCAAATGATGAAACTGAAAATTTCTCAGTTTCAACATCTAGTATGTTGTCTTTTCTACCATTTTCAATAACGTTTCAATTATTTGCAAATCTTTGCATTCCATTTTTATTTACAGTTCACACAGCATCCTAACTTCTTTGGAAACTGGACTGTATTAAAGTAGAAGGGCACTCGGAGCGCAAACCTCCACCAAGGACAATCGTTGACTTCTACAATATGCAAATCTTTATGTCTGGATACATTTACAAAACTATTTGAATTATGTGCCTAAATGGGTAAACTGGAGGATTACTAGTACCTTTGAATGTGGATTGTGATCTGGAGTCGTCGTATTTCTACACTGGTTATGTTTTGTCACTCTTGAATTTTACTGCCATTTAGTGAATTTAAAGTGTATGGAAAATGCCGTCTCACAATGTTATTGAAAATGAAAATCGATTTGTCGATCTGCCTCGTGACTCGGATTCACTCCAAAATTTATTGGGTTCTTCCTTGACCTGTGCTCCACCCTTCCACCAAATCTCATGGAAACCTGGTTGGTACGGTTTGTGAAATCCTGTTTACAGTCAGTCAAACAGGCAAACCGACACGAACAAAACAACCTCCTTCGGATAATGATAGATAGGTGAAGCCATGGCCTAATGGTTAGAGAAGCAGCTTTGGGACCAAAAGGTTGCTGGTTCGATTCCCTGGACCAGCAAGAATGGCTGAAGTGCCCTTGAGCAAGGCACCAGGCTGCTCTGGGCATGTTGTACGTTGCTCTGGATAAGAGCGAGCATGCATAAACAAACAAACAAAAACAAAAAATGCATAGAAAAAAAACCCCTGCATTTAAGTCACCCCGACAACAAAATTTCTCATCTCATCTCATTATCTGTAGCCGCTTTATCCTGTTCTACAGGGTCGCAGGCAAGCTGGAGTCTATCCCAGCCGACTACGGGCGAAAGGCGGGGTACACCCTGGACAAGTCGCCAGGTCATCACAGGGCTGACACATAGACACAGACAACCATTCACACTCACATCCACACCTACGGTCAGTTTAGAGTCACCAGTTAACCTAACCTGCATGTCTTTGGACTGTGGGGGAAACCGGAGCACCCGGAGGAAACCCACGCGGACACGGGGAGAACATGCAAACTCCGCACAGAAAGGCCCTCGCCAGCCACGGGGCTCGAACCCGGACCTTCTTGCTGAGGCGACAGCGCTAACCACTACACCACCGTGCCGCCCAACAAAATTTATATTAAAAAAAAAAGATTTTAAGACCTGATTTTAAGAGTTTGGTCGCATCTAACTACAGCCCCAAAAAATACCATTGGCCATACTGAGCCTAGTTACATTGCTAACAGGAGTGACAGCGCATCTGACTGACTGGGAGGTCGCGCAAAGCTCGGAGAGGTACGGAGCAGCTCGTCTCAATTCAGATAAGAGCATATTTCATTATGGAAGTACGGTGGACTGTTCCTTTAAGACAAAAGATCAAAGTTCACATTTTAAAAAAAAAACACGTGGGTGGGAGGCCTCTTTAGGGTGGATGTTAAAATGTGGTGTTCATTACATACAGTTCATTGCTTTTGGAGATATTTGAAAATGTCGAAGTTTTTTGTCTAATTTTTCCATCAAAAGTCGAAATTAAAATCAATAAATTAAAAAAAAATAAATAAATAAATAAATAAAAAAAAAAAAAATCACCCACCCCTGGGGTAGAAGCTCTCCTCGTGGTGAATATGCACATGCAGTATGGGCACAGGGGGCGGCACGGTGGTGTAGTGGTTAGCGCTGTCGCCTCACAGCAAGAAGGTCCTGGGTTCAAGTCCCGGGGCCGGCGAGGGCCTTTCTGTGCGGAGTTTGCATGTTCTCCCCGTGTCCGCGTGGGTTTCCTCCAGGTGCTCCGGTTTCCCCCACAGTCCAAAGACATGCAGGTTAGGTTAACTGGTGACTCTAAATTGAGCGTAGGTGTGAATGTGAGTGTGAATGGTTGTCTGTGTCTATGTGTCAGCCCTGTGATGACCTGGCGACTTGTCCAGGGTGTACCCCGCCTTTCACCCGTAGTCAGCTGGGATAGGCTCCAGCTTGCCTGCGACCCTGTAGAAGGATAAAGCGGCTACAGATAATGAGATGAGATGAGTATGGGCACAGGATCACCTTTACTTTTGGAGATATTTGAAAAATAATAATTTATAAATAAATAATAATTTGAAAAAAAGGTTGAAGTGTTTATAGACAGACGGACATCCGGAAAAGTCTAAGAGACCGTTATGTCTCATAAAACTGCTACGCAGGCGAGACAAAAATGCAGGAATGGGGGCGGGCGGGGGGGGGGTTGTTACCACAAATGCTTACAGAAGCTGCGGGTCAGAAACAGTTGACTGGTGTGTTTGTGTATTTTGCAGAGTTCTCACAGAAAGCAGGGGGGGAAAATGCCAAGACGTCTATGACAACCAAGATGGCTGTTATTTCTTTGTAGTTCTGTTACTCTGCTTTTCTTAGTCAGACCACCTTCTTCTTTTGGCTGCTCCCGATTAGGGGTCGCCACAGCAGATCTTTCATCTCCATTGCTCCCTGTCTTCCACATCCTTCTCTACCACTTTCATGTCCTCTCTCACTATATCCATGCATCTCCTCGTTTTCGTATGCCTGGCAGCTCCATCCTCAACATTCTCCTTCCAACATGCTCTGCATCTCTTCTCAGGATGTGCCCGTACCATCTCAGTCTCATCTCTCTTAGCTTAAATCCCAAGCTCTCCACATGTGCTGTCCCTCTGATGTGCTCGTTCCTTATCCTGTCCAACCTCCCATCGCAAACCTTAACGTCCTCAACTCCGCCACCTCCGACTTTGCCTCCTGTCTCTTCGTTAAGGTTACAGTCTCCAATCCATACATCACAGCTGGTCTCACTACTGTCCTATACATCTTACCTTTCACTTTTGCTGGGACTTTCCTATCACAAATGCCTCCTGAAATCCTTCTCCAACTGCTCCACCCTGCCTGCACTCTCTTTCTCACCTCACTATCGCAGCCCCCATTTTCCTGCACAGTTGACCCCAGATACAGTGTTGCTTGAAAGTTTGTGAACCCTTTAGAATTTTCTATATTTCTGCATAATATGACCTAAAACATCATCAGATTTTCACACAAGTCCTAAAAGTAGATAAAGAGAACCCAGTTAAACAAATGAGACAAAAATATTATACTTGGTCATTTATTTATTGAGGAAAATGATCCAATATTACATATCTGTGAGTGGCAAAAGTATGTGAACCTCTAGGATTAGCAGTTAATTTGAAGGTGAAATTAGAGTCGGTGTTTTTAATCAGTGGGATGACAATCAGGTGTGAGTGGGCACCCTGTTTTATTTAAAGAACAGGGATCTATCAAAATCTGATCTTCACAACACATGTTTGTGGAAGTGTATCATGGCACGAACAAAGGAGATTTCTGAGGACCTCAGAAAAAGCATTGTTGATGCTCATCAGGCTGGAAAAGGTTACAAAACCATCTCTAAAGAGTTTGGACTCCACCAATCCACAGTCAGACAGATTGTGTACAAATGGAGGAAATTCAACACCATTGTTACCCTCCCCAGGAGTGGTCAGCCAACAAAGATCACTCCAAGAGCAAGGCATGTAATAGTCGGCGAGGTCACAAAGGACCCCAGGGTAACTTCTAAGCAACTGAAGACCTCTCTCATATTGGCTAATGTTAATGTTCATGAGTCCACCATCAGGAAAACACTGAACAACAATGGTGTGCATGGCAGGGTTGCAAGGAGAAAGCCACTGCTCTCCAAAAAGAACATTGCTGCTCGTCTGCAGTTTGCTAAAGATCACATGGACAAGCCAGAAGGCTATGGGAAAAATGTTTTGTGGATGGATGAGACCAAAATAGAACTTTTTGGTTTAAGCGTTATGTTTGGAGAAAGGAAAACACTGCATTCCAGCATAAGAACCTTATCCCATCTGTGAAACATGGTGGTGGTAGTATCATGGTTTGGGCCTGTTTTGCTGCATCTGGGCCAGGAAGTCTTGCCATCATTGATGGAACAATGAGTTCTGAATTATACCAGCGAATTCTAAAGGAAAATGTCAGGACATCTGTCCATTAACTGAATCTCAAGAGAAGGTGGGTCATGCAGCAAGACAACGACCCGAAGCACACAAGTCGTTCTACCAAAGAATGGTTAAAGAAGAATAAAGTTAATGTTTTGGAATGGCCAAGTCAAAGTCCTGACCTTAATCCAATGGAAATGTTGTGGAAGGACCTGAAGCGAGCAGTTCATGTGATGAAACCCACCAACATCCCAGAGTTGAAGCTGTTCTGTACGGAGGAATGGGCTAAAATTCCTCCAAGCTGGTGTGCAGGACTGATCAACAGTTACCGCAAACGTTTAGTTGCAGTTATTGCTGCACAAGGGGGTCACACCAGATACTGAAAGCAAAGGTTCACATACTTTTGCCACTCACATATGTAATATTGGATCATTTTCCTCAATAAATAAATGACCAAGTATAATATTTTTGTCTCATTTGTTTAACTGGGTTCTCTTTATCTACTTTTAGGACTTGTATGAGAATCTGATGATGTTTTAGGTCATATTTATGCAGAAAGATAGAAAATTCTAAAGGGTTCACAAGCTTTCAAGCGCCACTGTACTTGAATTCACCAGCTTTCTTTGCGTCTACTCCTTGCATCTTCACTCCACTCTCATCCCCATTCTCATTGATGCACATGTATTCTGTTTTGCTCCTGCTCACCTTCATTCCTCTTCGTTCCAATGCATCCCTCCATCTCCCCAAATCCAATTCACCCTCCTTTCTACTTTCACCACATATCACGACATCATCCACAAACATCATGTTTCATGGTGACTCTTGCCTCACGTCGTCCGTCAAGCTATCCATCACTATGGCAAACAAGAAAGGACTCAAAGCAGATCCTTGATGGAGTCCTACCTTCACTGAAATTATTTAGCCAGACCTAAAATAGTAAAAAATAAATAAATAAATAAAATATAATAATCGAGATCTAGTTTGATTGGGGTAAAAGCTCATAGCCGTTATAACACACTGCCAGACAGGAGGTCTTTGTTTGCATCTCTCCCCATCACAAAAACTACATGTACTGTAATAATACAAAGCTAATTCTGGAAATAATTTCAGGAAGCGCCTGCAGGACACCGAATAAGCACAAAAAAACGATCACGTGTGTGTGTGTTCTGACTGAGATGTGGTTATATTCTCCAATATTTGCAGTGCGTCAATATTTTACTAGCTGCACGTAGGCACTTTGGAAGATGGACAGCTTCGCTTTCATTGCCGAGTGAACTGCGTGGCAACTTCAACTGAAGCACTTAATGTGCTCAATATTCTCGAAGTACTGCCGTGGTTTTATTTACCAGAAATATCAGCAGCTTTATTATGTCTTTAGTGTTCGGTGGGGATTAATCAGACACACTTAGACAGACACACTCCGGCTCAATGTGCTGCTGGAGTTATAGTCACAAAATCCGGCATGGTGTTTTCTCCAGCCTGATGGCTGAACTGACATGGGAGTTTCACACAGAGCGACAATAAATAAAAATAATAGCACCCTTCACTTTTTTTTATAAACAAGTTTTCAGAATATTTGACATTCTGACAGGAGAAAGTATGCAGAAGTTTGAGCTTAGACGCTGGCTCTGGAGCAGGCAATGGGGGGGAAAAGAAAAAAAAAAAAAACACGTCAAATGGGGTCGGGGAAAAAAAACTGATTAGAACTCCGCTCTGTATGACGGACAGATCCACCTCAGTGGGACATATTGCGTGCGCACATACAACTCCAGAAGCCAAAAACCCTCAGTGGTCCTCACAGCAATCTCCCGAATCACTGCTTCATCCAGTAACACACACACACTTCTATTCCTGCCTACGAAGGTTGACAGAAATGCTAATTAGTACACTGTGGGGAAGAAAAACACAGGAAGAGCCAGGTGAGCAAAAATAGGATGAGGATGGAAGCAGAGGTGCTACACAAATCATCAGCTTCACACATGCAAGCAGAATTGGTCTCACTGAGTGGAAAGAAAGGAAAAAAGTGTGAATCTGGTTCTACCCCCCCCAGTCACACTGTTCCAGTTACCTCTTTCGCGCTTCGACTGGGATGGAAAAGCATGAAGGACGGACATAAATGCTGCGTCAATACGCTCTCTGAAAACATGACAGACAAACTAAACTTTTGGATGCAAAAGTCTAGAGCCAATCAGATTAAAGATGAAAAGGGCGTAGAAAGCACATGTCCGGCTGTGCTGTTCAAGCAAACCCATTTAATCCCTGTTCTGATTTTCTGTTCCAGACATGAAAGAACTGCAGATCATAAAAAAGGGAGATGCAAACATACAGTACGTCTAGCAGACTACCTTGAAATTGTATTTTTCACAGCAGACAAACTTCCAACGAATTCTGCAAATATCACACAAGAAAACAAAAATAAGCGAGTGAGTGAGTGAGTGAGTGAGTGAGTGAGTGAGTGAGTGAGTGAGTGAAAGAGCTATTAAAAGTGTATAGTATGTAATGTCCCTCAACCCCATGCTTTTTTCTTGTACAAAATGGTCAATCAACATAATGATTGTGTTTTCGAACCATCGCTGATCCATACATGTCAACCTTTGGTCAATCAAACCTGTATAACCAACCTCCAAAATCCGTATTTCCCTTATAAAATCCGTATAAGATGCAAATTAAAATAATTTACCTAAAATTTGAATGATAATTAAACAATGATATATCCCAGTTACTTTTTATTCAATATTAATAACAATAAACCTTCAGAATGAATACAAAGCTCCAATGTTTGACAAAAAAACAAAGTGTTATCAGCGTCGTTACGAAGGAAATACTTCGTTGTTTGGAGACAGGTTTCACCGAGCGGCTATTATGCACGAGACTTCCTATTAGCCGCAAAGTCAGGAAAATCTGTTTGTAAAATTACGTTATAATGACCAAATACAATGAAAAGTATTTTTCCAGTCTCGCCTGTGAAAGGTAATCCCATGTGATCTCGTTTGGACGGTAAACCTGTTGGTACAGTTAAACGCAGCACATGAATGAGGCACCTTTATTCTCGGGCGAGGATGACGCATGATTCTACGCAGAAGCCTATGACTTCATGGTTGGCGGGATTCTCGCAATGCGGTGTGCGCATGATCAAAAGTGGAACGAAGTCTCGCTACCACAAGATAACGCGCGATTTCATAAGACTCTTTACTGGCTGTCTGTGGTGTACAGTACGTTTGTAAATGTTATGCGCTCTTTTATCATCGTGGGAATTGATTATAGCTCTAAATAAATATTGAAGTTTTTTTTTTAAAGAATCCGTATAACTTTATTTATACGCCCGTATACTACATTTATTGAATCAAATCCGTATAAAATACGGACATTCCGTATAGGTTGACATGTATGCTGATCCAAAAGGCTATAAATTGAAAGGGGGGGGGGGAATAAAAAAAATCAGCTGATTTTCACGGAATCCGCCGAGACTGACCCGGAAGATCCTGAAGGGGTGCGTGACGTCACACGTCTAACAATTCAGGTATCGATTTCGTTCATGTGCGCAGCGGTGGTTCGACCAGTCACGATATGGAATCATGTTTTGGAGAGAATTCTGAGAGCGACTGGGATTCTTGTATGTCGGATGAAGGGGCAGATGATTGTCAAGGATATTCCGGAGTAAATGGTTATCTTTGAGCCCCCCAAGACGAGAAACTGCCAATTCACTCAGTTCGCGGCAGTCTTCCTCTGCAGCACGCGAGCAATCGATCGACAGACAGACAGACAGACGTGCAGAACGCAGTGGTTACCTTTCATCATGTTTTCCTGAACAAAACTAAAAACAAATTGAGTCTTGCAATCTGAGAGCATTTAACACGTTTCAGTTAATAATTAATAGTGCTGTCAAAAATGTCGCGTTAACTTGACTCAATTTTAACGGCGATAATTTTATCGCGAGATTAACGCTCTGTGACATGATGTAGGTTTTTCATAAGCTTTTGAAACTGCCAGGAACTTGGAAGAGAGACTTTGCTTAGAAAAACGATAGCAGCTAGACTGTAATGCCCCGCCCCGCACAGCCAGAGTCCTCTGCCCTCCCCCCAAAGAACCAGCGCGGGCAGGGTGCGCTAGCCCCGCGCCTCGGGACGAAGAGCCACGGTGCTCGGCTTAGGTTTCGTTTTCCCATCGGTGGCTCCAGCCCGACTTTGCAGTGGCTGTGACAAGGCGTGTTATGCTCTGCAATAATATAAAAAAAAAAATTGGTACAAAGCAAGCCCATTCACTTTATGCTGATAAGAGAATTACAATGGTTTTTCACGTGACAAAAATGTGTGATTAAATTGCGATTAATCGCGAGTTAACTATGACAGTCGCGACATTAATCGCGATTAAATATTTTAATCACTTGACGGCACTAATAATTAATGATTATTGCACGTGCGCATTTTTTCTTCCTGTTAAAGTGCATCAGATATGGTAAGATCAGATGTTATGAGTGTGGAAATGTTGCTCATAATCCTGCGTCTGGTGCACTGTGTCTGTGTGCGTGAGAGAGAGAGAGAGAGAGAGAGAGAGAGATATAATGGGGGAATCGAGAAACTGTCTAAATGTCAGATAAAATGTCATTTATTAAATAAATGGGGTTCTTTTTGCTCTAATAATTCCCATGTGGTGGTGAACACTTGAATCAGATTTATTATTAGTAGGCGGCATGAAATCTGCCCGCTTCGTTTGCACAAACCTCACCCACTGTCGCTTTAGATTAGTGGGGTTTTTTCTTGGAAATTTGTGAACTGAATGTCCTGCTGCATATGAATTTGAACATCCAAGCACAACTCTGCGCTTTCACATTGCTATTTTTGTAAGATTCCTACAATAATATCCAATTTCAGCGAGTCAACAAGCACGGGGTCAGATGAACCGAAATGATCCAGGATAACCGGGGTTCCACATGTGATGTCGTGCGAGATTAGCTCCGGGGCAAGGTTGCCTTTTTCCAGAATCCGGAAGCTGCGATTTATCGATAGTTTTGTGCTTGATGATAAAATAAATATTTTCCCTCCTCCTTTATTAATTCATTTTGGTTGTTACTAATGATGTATATTCATTTTAAAGCATTATTACATACACTTTAAACAAACACATTTTTGACTGTGGGCAGCACGGTGGTGTAGTGGTTAGCGCTGTCGCCTCACAGCAAGAAGGTCCGGGTTCGAGCCCCGTGGCCGGTGAGGGCCTTTCTGTGTGGAGTTTGCATGTTCTCCCCGTGTCCGCGTGGGTTTCCTCCGGTTTCCCCCACAGTCCAAAGACATGCAGGTTAGGTTAACTGGTGACTCTAAATTGGCCGTAGGTGTGAATGTGAGTGTGAATGGTTGTCTGTGTCTATGTGTCAGCCCTGTGATGACCTGGCGACTTGTCCAGGGTGTACCCCGCCTTTCGCCCGTAGTCAGCTGGGATAGGCTCCAGCTTGCCTGCGACCCTGTAGAACAGGATAAAGCGGCTACAGATAATGAGATGAGATGAGATTTTTGACCGTCGACATTAAAAACACCATCTTCGACGGGCCGATTCTTTTCAACAAGACACACCGCAGACACAACTATGGAAACGTGACCTGCTTGAGAACGAGAAGCACTTTTTTTTTTTTGAAGAAAGAAGTCGAGCTGAAGTGTGGTTCCACTGCTTGCCGTCTCCCTTGCCCCCTACCTCGAGCGCAAGATGGAGGATATTTGATGGAAAGAGCCAGCAGCACCTGCTTGGAGCCCAGGAGGCTTGGCGCGGGCTGACTGGTGCCACCGTCGTATTCATCACATGGACCTGATGAAGCCCGCGCCACCTGGCCAGCCAAACCTCCCACTGCTACTGAAAGCTTACCTTCTCACTGATAAACTGGCATGTCTTTGAAAGAGCGCAACACACTTGGGTACAAGAAATGGACAGTTGCTCGCTTGTTCACATTTTCTCGCTCTTGCAAAGTACTACATGCATTCAGCACCATCACATTTCCACTTTAAAACTCTCGCAATTACATTCATCATTACAGCGAGAGAGCGTGTGCGCAACTTGTCCTTCAGGATTCTCTTAATAATCATTCCTAGATTTATAGTCGGGTATTTGTTTTAGAGTTGTATATAAAGCAGCTACACCATACAGCGTAAGGTTTGTTGATACCGGAGCGTAACACTCGTAATCCTTCCTCAAACTGTTGCCGCACAATTTTCAAATGGACACAATACACACAGCGCTCCGGGGGGGAACCACTGCAAAATTATCAATTTCTCTGGTTTTACCATTTATGGGTACATGTTTGAGGAACCTGAACATTTTTTTGCTTTATTCCATAAACTACGCACAACATTCCCCCTAACTTCCACATAGAAATATCGTCACTTACACTACGTTCAGACTGCAACCTGAAACGACCCATATCCGATTTGTTGTGAAATCCGATTTGTTTGTTAGGCCGTTCACATTACCAATTATATGAGACTTGTATGCGATCTCCAATATGAACGGAAAACGACCCAAAAGTGTCCCGCATGCGCAAATTGACACGTAATAAGCACATCTACGTAATACGTAAACACACACAAAAAAAAGCGCACTCTTCAAGTTTGCAAGTAAAGCATGGAGATGAGGCGAGACCTGGCGATGTGGTTTTTGTGGCGGTGGCGGAACTCGCACAATAATCTGATTAATGTGGGCAGCAGACTAATGAGACCGAAGGTGTCAAATTACTGGAAATTTCCAGAACAATCTTGTAATACAGGATGGTTTAACATCCAGGTCCCTACCAAATCCACCATTAGCTTGATCAATTCTATAAAAGTCTATTTAAATTCTGAAAACTGTACAAATGTTTTCCACCAAAGAGGCGGGATTAGCCAACGCAGAATCGTGACGTTTGTCTCTTGTTGATGACGTGTAGGTCGCATGAATGCGACCTGTCCGGTCAGACTGCGGTCGCATGTGAAAATAACGGATATGCATCGGAATTAGGACCACATATCCAAGCGGCCTGGGTCGCATGTGAAAAAAATCGGATCTGTGTCGTTCAGATTGTCAATAACAAATCGGATACAGGTCGCATATGGGCAAAAAAAAATCGGATATGGGTCGTTTCAGGGTGCAGTCTGAACGTAGTCTTGGAGCATTTAATTGCAGAAAATGACAACTGGTCAAAATAACAAAAGACGAAGTGTTTTCAGACCTTGAATAATGCATACAAATCAAGATCATATTCGATTTTAAACACCACAATACTAATATCTGAACTTGGGATGAGTTCAGAAGTCACTATTTGGTGGAATAACCCTGAGATTTAAAAAAAAATTACAGCTTTCATGCGTCTCGGCATGCTCTCCACCAGTCTTTCACGTTGCTCTTGGGTGACCTTATGCCCCTCCTGGCACAAAAATTCAATCAGCTCAGCTTTTGTTTCATGGCTTGCGACCATCCAGCGTCCTCTTGATCACGTTCCAGAGGTTTTCTATGGGGTTCAGGTCTGGAGATTGGGCTGGCCATGATGGGGTCTTGATCTTGTGGTCCTCCATCCACAACTTGATTGGTTTGGCTGTGTGGCATGGAGCACTGCCCTGCTGGAAAGCCCAATCCTCAGAGCTGGGGAATATTGAAGCTAGTTTTCTTCCAGGATAACCTTGTATATGGCTTGACTCATGTGTCCTTCACAAACAAAAATCTGCCCCATTTCAGCCTTGCTGAAGCACCTCCAGATCATCACCAATCCTCCACCGAATTTCACAATGGGTGGGAGACACTGTGGTTTGTAGGTGTCTCCAGGTCTCCATCTACCCATTAGACCGGTGGTTTCTCAACCACTGGGCCGCAAAGTTAATTTTTTTTTTACTCGGCGTAGGGTACAATTGCTGGATTGCATCTGACGTCACATCTGCCTCATTAAGCTACGGTCACACTACAGCTCGCGATGGGTTCATCGATGAAAATGAGGCATTTTGGTGGCGATATACAGGTACATGTGAACTAAAAGCTGGGGTCACACGGTAGGTGAACACTTGACTGGGACGCCTTTGACAAATAAAGGACGTTTGAAGGAGTTGACGATCATCCCAGTCAGTGGGGAGTCGCTCTTGCCCTCTGCCAGTCTAACTTTGTTGTTCCCAATGTCTGCTGCTTGACCTTGTTCTTACGAAATGCCATCTTTGAAATTTTGAGGATGGAAGCAGCCTGACGCTCACTGCCAGTAAAGCCAGAATTAAACCATTCTTTTTCCTCACTCAAAACATTTCTTTTTAACTCTTTTGGCACAATGAATAGATATTTTTGTATTCCAACGAACTTTAAAAGTACTACTAGGACTGTTTTTGCCATCCAAATTGGTCCTATTGCAAGAGGATAGTGATGACCACAGCAGTGTTTTTTTATATTTTTCCGAGTTAAATAAGATTTGGGTCAGGTGATGACCTAATTAGTACCTCATTAAGTAAAATGAGGCGTGCTCGTGTTGGAATTTCAGCACAGACGCTGGGACAAAATGGCTGCCATACACAGACCTGCTGATTTCAGAAAAAAAAAATAGAATTACTCTATTACATAATACAAAAACTGTATTATGGATGGATGGAGGTGCAATACAGTGCATTTGCATTGTTCATTTACTGATCCTTAGCAACTGCCTGGACATGGTCATGGTGACATGGTCAAGTCTACTAGTTTATTTGCATTTTGAGAAATAGAATTGGGTACATTTACGAGAAACTATTACAGGAAGGTACATGCAAAAAAACCTATGCAAGCAGGATTCAAGTCAATATTAGGCCCTGGTCATCCTGGTCATCAACAATGGGTTTGTGAATACCTGGCAATGAAAAATTGGTCGCACTGCCACCAATTGTGCGATGCACAGTGAGTGTTCTCCGAGCTTCTCGACTTGTTTTTTGGTGCCTCTGCCTCATGAGTGGCCAAAAAACGTTGCGAAAAATTTCAATGCCTGCATTGAAATTTGGGACGATGTTTTCATTGGCAAAATAAAGCGATAAATACTCACACATGGGTCTGGAAATATTTCCTCAAGTTCAAGGAACCTTCATCGAGCCTCGAGATGTATTTGTCTCAAATCCATGTTCCCAATCCTCACTGGAGCCTCACCAACACAGTGGCTCGGCATAGCCTAACCTTCACCGAGACTTGAAAAGTTAGAGACGAAAGTGGAGCAAAGAAAAAAAAAATCCTGAACTAAGATGGGGGGGCAACGTCCCCCAAAAAAATTAACATCATAGCACGCAAAGCCCTGCATTCTAGTACTTATTTTCACTAAAACAAGTTATAACTTTTAAGCCTTTTTCTTTCATGTACATTAATGATTAACATGCCAAAAATATCATAATGAGTAATTTTCAGGAGTGCATTTAGAAAACGCGGTGATTTTCCTGCCTACACAGTTCATTACTTTGAAAAAAAATAAATCAGACAGTTGAAGGTAAACTCAGCAACAATCCTGTTAAAAAGTAAAGGTCTGTTAGAGTTTCTAAAGCTTTCAGGTTTCAATGTCGGGGACGTTGAGCCTCGTTTATCAATCTTTTAGTAGAGTTGTGCGTTTGCAGAAGCTAAAGTGAACTAAACATTTCCAATTCAGATTTATGCGAGTTGAAGCCAATTGTTTACATTAGTTCGTATTGTCTGTAAATTTAAACACACCAATGAATACCAAATTTCTCATGTAAATCAGGGGCGTAGCTAGGATTTTTTTTTTTGGGGGGGGGGGGGGTCACACACTGACTGGCAGCCTGAGTACATCATGTACCAAAAAATAATTCCCATTGCTAGTTTTAGGCAGCTTAGAAACCGGCTCTTCCATTATTGCTGTTTCTTCCACGTTTTCTTGATGTTGTGTTCTAGAAACGGCACTAAAACTTAGCTTCGAAACCACAAAATGCAACTTTGATGGAAAAAAATATATATATAATAAATTGCTGACCTCTCTTCACGTCGAAAGGAGGAGGAAAGTTTTGCTTGTTTTGATATGGCGAATTATTAACACGAGGAAATACTTGTAATTCGCAACTAAAAAGCCTGCAGCTACACTGGCAGCTTGACCATGCTTTCTAGTGCGGTTGCGTTGTGCTTGCGCAGAACGGTGTCAGTCCTGCGCACCTTAGCTCGTGCACCTGAAGGCGCGCACGCCTAATGAGCTCCGGCACGCGCGCCGTTAACAAAGAACACCTGTCTTTAATCAATGAACTATGTTTGGGCTATTTAAGGACCGCGCCCAGGCAAGGACGATGCAAAGTATTACGCCGCGTCGAGGAACGCGAAAAATCCGAAAAAATACATTTCTCCATTCGGAAAACCAGAGATTTTCAAGAGTTTTGTCAAATATCCGGATTTCCGGGTAAATCCGGAAGACTTTCATCTATAAAAAGTGCATTTGCCTTCGGAGATCCTTCAGCACACGTTTTGTGCTCTCGGGACCCAGCCATTACGGGAAACACCTGATGCTGATTTGAGCGCAAATCAACACGTGCATATAATGACAGCGTTTTCACAGAGACTTTGTGAAGTATTCTGTCAGGTATGCGGCAGGAGACGGATGTAAGCACAGGAAGGGTGTTTATTAGCAGGTGTGATGCATACTTTTATTTTTTTTAAAAACTTTAAAAATGGGGCAAGGTCAGAGGAACAAAAAAAAAAAAAAAAAATGAAACCAAAAGCAGGGTAATAAAGCAAAAAAAAAGTCTTAACCAGAGTCATAAACATGACTAGAAACAAACATGATAATGAGAACGCTTTGCAAAGTCCCTGAAAACAGTGTCCTTATACGCGTGTGCTGATTGTGCTCAAATCGGCATCGGGTGTTTCCTATAACGACTGAGTCCCAAAAGCACACAACGCGGTCCTGGGAGTAAGCATGGCCACCCAAGATGTACCAGACTCCAGCGCACGAAGGTGTGACGGTCAAGTGTGACCAGAACTTTTAGCTCACCTGTATATCGCCATGCAAAACCACAGAAACAACTCATTTTTCATCGATAACCCATCGCAAAGCATCGTGAGCTGGACTGACCATAGCTTTAGAAACAAATTATGAACTCGAGTGATGTAGCAGAGGCTGAGGAACTGTCAAAGCCAGAATTCAGAGACGATACTGACAGTGCTGGCTTTTTTCCCCCAGTGTTTCCACAAGTATAGTGGCAGAGATCAATATTTCATTCACACGCCTTCCAAAATCTTCAATTTCATCACATTTCAGGTTTAAATCTGAACACGGATACAAATATACGTAATGTACGCACGCG
Organism: Neoarius graeffei; assembly: GCF_027579695.1. Lineage (NCBI taxonomy): Eukaryota > Metazoa > Chordata > Actinopteri > Siluriformes > Ariidae > Neoarius > Neoarius graeffei. Next base: position 27,757,640 of record NC_083589.1, on the reverse strand, counting down.
CACACACTATTAGCTTTCTCAAGTGCTCACAGTTCAAGAGTGTTAAGACTCCAAGGACGTTGGCAAAGCAGCAAGTCGAGCGTCTGGTCACGTGGACGGCTTCAGCGGGTAAGTGAAAATAAGAAACAGTCGAGCTTGGCTCTAAGAGCAGCCGTCACCGCCACACTTGGCCTTCTTCCTTCAGCGTTACTGTGATTAATGGTACGCAGCGAGAGGAAAGATTTGGGCTAAACAAGTGCCTGAACGTATGCCAACATACAGAGCACAGGAGGCACCTCTCAAAAGATATAAAGCCCAACATTCATCATCTCGTGTACTGAGCCGAGAGAGTTGAACACTGCTCATCTGAGCCCAAGTACAACTTCAATTAATATTATTTATTTTCATTTTCTTGGAACAGTGCATGCATGAGGGTGGCACAGTGGTGTAGTGGTTAGCGCTGTCGCCTCACAGCAAGAAGGTCCGGGTTCGAGCCCCGTGGCCGGCGAGGGCCTTTCTGTGCAGAGTTTGCATGTTCTCCCCGTTTCCGCGTGGGTTTCCTCCGGGTGCTCCGGTTTCCCCCACAGTCCAAAGACATGCAGGTTAGGTTAACTGGTGACTCTAAATTGACCGTAGGTGTGAATGTGAGTGTGAATGGTTGTCTGTGTCTATGTGTCAGCCCTGTGATGACCTGGCGACTTGTCCAGGGTGTACCCCGCCTTTCGCCCGTAGTCAGCTGGGATAGGCTCCAGCTTGCCTGCGACCCTGTAGAACAGGATAAAGCGGCTACAGATAATGAGATGAGATGAGTGCATGCATGACGATATGATGCAACTGTCGGATTTAAAGCTAGCGATTTCATATAGGGGTTGTTTTACAATCAGGGTACAAAGTTTGTGTCACAGGGGTCCAAAATCCAAATTGATTCAAACTGGTTCTTGTACCAGTTTTTAAGTGAAGGACAAGTTAAAGAACAGATTTCAGGTCATTTTTTGATGTGTGTGTATGGTAGTTTTGTGTAATCTGCTATAAGATAAAGAAAAGTAGCAAAAATGTTATCAAAGACTCCTTGTCAAAAATGAAATGATTCTCGGAGAGGACTTTTTTTTGACAATTCAGAATCCGCTACTTCCATAGTGCTTTTAAATATAAGGCTGTAAGCTTTGTGTTAGTTGTCTCTAATATTTATGTCCCAATATCTTGACCACATTTTAGGATGAAAATAATCATTTTAGATATGTTATTTTATATTGAAAAATTAGCTGTCTCGGACAGGACATTTTTTTGACACAATTCCATACTAATTTGATCAAAATAGTCTGAAAACTTACTGGCGTTCAACATTAAAACTTAACTATGTTTCCAATGATATGGAGCCAAATATGTGTTTTATGGTATAAAGAATGATTTAAGTGCATCCCTTTTGGAGCTACCTGTGGTCAAAAAAGCACTTTTTCTAAATGACGCGAGTAATTTTGCTAAATATGACACACTGCCATACATTCACCAAAAATAACGTTATCACCAATTTTTTTTTGCACGGTAAATAAAGCTATCACGGGGCTACAATAAACAACCAAGTTTATTTAGTCAAGCCTTTTGATATTGAAGATAATAAGTGTTAAATGTGAGTTTTAGCTTGCGGACCCTGATTGTAAAACAACCCTTAGTCGTGATCATGTTGAGCATACGGTAGGTTCCTAATCTTTAAAAGAAATAAAGCGAGTGGTGCAATTTATTCGTAATTCATAATGAACAAATACGAACAAAAATTCCAGCTTCAAAACGTATTCAATTTCCTGATTGACAGTGAGAAAGGCAGAAAATTACAACTTGTAACAGGAAATTGACTCAGAAGGGAAAGATTTTTTCCCAACTGGAGGGTAGGAATAAGTCCCCCCCAATATGACGTGCAGTAGTAAAAGACCTCGGAGTGATTACTGACCCCAGTCTTTCACTGATAACATCACCCTGATAGCTTTCTTTCATCTCAGAAATATTGCTAAGATAAGAAATTTAATGTCACTACATGACGCGGAAAAACTAGTTCATGCTATCGTTACCTCCAGGTTGGATTACTGTAATGCCTTACTGTCTGGATGTTCCAATAAGTGCATAAACAAGCTCCAGTTAGTTCAAAATGCAGCAGCAAGAGTCCTTACTAGAACTAGAAGATATGACCACATCATGCCTGTCTTATCCACACTGCATTGGCTCCCAAGCAAATTCTGTATTGATTATAAAATACTACTATTGACCTTTAAAGCGGGCGGCACGGTGGTGTAGTGGTTAGCGCTGTCGCCTCACAGCAAGAAGGTCCGGGTTTGAGCCCCGTGGCCGGCGAGGGCCTTTCTGTGCGGAGTTTGCATGTTCTCCCCGTGTCCGCGTGGGTTTCCTCTGGGTGCGCCGGTTTCCCCCACAATCCAAAGATATGCAGGTTAGGTTAACTGGTGACTCTAAATTGAGCGTAGGTGTGAATGTGAGTGTGAATGGTTGTCTGTGTCTATGTGTCAGCCCTGTAATGACCTGGCGACTTGTCCAGGGTGTACCCCACCTTTCGCCCGTAGTCAGCTGGGATAGGCTCCAGCTTGCCTGCGACCCTGTAGAACAGGATAAAGCGGCTAGAGATAATGAGATGAGATGAGACCTTTAAAGCACTGAATGGTCTCGCACCACAGTACCTGAGCGAACTTCTGCTCCTCTGTGACCCGCCACGCCTACTTAGATCAAAAGGTGCAGGCTATCTGCTGGTACCTCGTATAGTGAAGGCTACATCAGGGGGCGGAGCCTTTTCTTCCAAAGCCCCACAGTTATGGAACAGCCTTCCAAGTAATGTTCGGGAATCAGACACAGTCTCAGCATTTAAGTCTCGGCTGAAAACATATCTGTTTAGTCAAGCCTTTTGTTAATGGTGTTTATGAGGTAAAGGAGGAGATCTGGAGGATCCTCAGACAGAGTGTTTTGGTAAACTGGGACGTATGGACGCTGTCAGTCCCCACTCGCTTGCTCACTCGAGTCTGTTGACGGTGTCGTGGCTGCTGCTTTATGTCCCGGGACCCCTCATGCCTGTGTTACCTTCTGGCTCTCCCCTTTTAGTTATGCTGTCATAGTTAGTTTTGCCGGAGTCCCTGCTTGTACTCAGTGCAATATGTATACTGTTCCTACTTATTCAGGTGACATTGGGCATACCTAACAACCTGTGTTTTCTCTCTCTCCCCCCTCCCCAAATCTGTCCCTCTGAGTTACATGCCAATCCTAGGATCGAGATGCTGACCTCTTCTGCTCCTCAGACCTGCCTGATCCATCCTGGTGCCCTGTGTCTGGTTGGAGTCTCATCGCATCACTCCTGTAGAGGGTGGCCCCATGTGGACAGTTGGGGGTCACGCCTGGAGGACGCTCTGGACTCTTACAGTAATGCTTTTATGGCTGAGGACTGCAGTTGACTTGCTGACTTCAGCACTGCAGTTGTCGTGAACGGTTTTGCGCTCGGGTTTCCGTCGGTGGGGGGTTTATAGCATCAATGAACCTGACTATGTTAGAACTGTTAATGTTATAGTCATGTTGTCTGTTGTTGCCCAAATGAGGATGGGTTCCCTTTTGAGTCTGGTTCCTCTCGAGGTTTCTTCCTCATGTCATCTGAGGGAGTTTTTCCTTGCCACCGTGGCCACAGGCTTGCTCATTGGGGACAGATTAGGGATAAAATTAGCTCATGTTTTAAGTCGTTCAAATTTTGTAAAGCTGCTTTGCGACAATGTTTATTGTTAAAAGCGCTATACAAATAAACTTGACATCAATATTTTACTAAGACTCTTAACATTAGCTCGAGCATCAGTGGTGAACTATAGTCAGGGTTATAGATTTAACAAACCAAGATGCCTGCATGTTGACTGATTTAAAGCAAATACTTGTATACACACACACCACAAGTTGATTTAAAGATGTCGTATTACTCGGTTCACTTCTGATGCTCACCCATGAGGATTTGATGGCACTTGTTGAACTGGGAAGGAGCTTACGCTTCCGAAGTTGATGGGTAGGAATTTTGAGTGAGGGTGTGATTTCTCTGGCTGTTCCTAGTTGGATGTTGGGAATCCCAAGCTGAGTCAAAGACTATAATATTACATGCAGGTGGAATTTTTAGCATTTCACACAAACCATTATTATTGAGTACATTTAACAGTTATTCCACGAAATCGAGCCGTACGTGAGCTGATCGCCAATGAGGCATGTAGCACTGAGTTGGCTATAAGCCATGTACGACAAGATGGAGTGGAATAAACGGTTTTATTCTATCCACAGTCACTGGATTTTGAGAAATGGAGGATTTTTATTTTTTGCTAATTCACTAAATAATAACTTCATACAAAATGTCTGACAAAAATAATTTCTGCTTAGAATGCAAACAAACCGGTCAAAATGACCGGAGCAATTACAACCCCGATTCCAAAAAAGTTGGGACAATAAAAACGGAATAAATAAAAACGGAATGCAATGATGTGGAAGTTTCAAAATTCCATATTTTATTCAGAATAGAACACAGATACATATCAAATGTTTAAACTGAGAAAATGTATCATTTAAAAAGAAAAATTAGGTGATTTTAAATTTCATGACAACAACACATCTCAAAAAAGTTGGGACAAGGCCATGTTTCCCACTGTGAGACATCCCCTTTTCTCTTTACAACAGTCTGTAAACGTCTGGGGACTGAGGAGACAAGTTGCTCAAGTTTAGGGATAGAAATGTTCACCCATTCTTGTCTAATGTAGGATTCTAGTTGCTCAACTGTCTTAGGTCTTTTTTGTCGTATCGTCCGTTTTATGATGCACCAAATGTTTTCTATGGGTGAAAGATCTGGACTGCAGGCTGGCCAGTTCAGTACCCGGACCCTTCTTCTACGCAGCCATGATGCTGTAATTGATGCAGTATGTGGTTTAGCATTGTCATGTTGGAAAATGCAAGGTCTTCCCTGAAAGAGACGTCGTCTGGATGGGAGCATATGTTGCTCTAGAACCTGGATATACCTTTCAGCATTGATGGTGTCTTTCCAGATGTGTAAGCTGCCCATGCCACACGCACTAATGCAACCCCATACCATCAGAGATGCAGGCTTCTGAACTGAGCGCTGATAACAACTTGGGTCGTCCTTCTCCTCTTTAGTCCGAATGACACGGCGTCCCTGATTTCCATAAAGAACTTCAAATTTTGATTCGTCTGACCACAGAACAGTTTTCCACTTTGCCACAGTCCATTTTAAATGAGCCTTGGCCCAGAGAAGACGTCTGCGCTTCTGGATCATGTTTAGATACGGCTTCTTCTTTGAACTATAGAGTTTTAGCTGGCAACGGCGGATGGCACGGTGAATTGTGTTCACAGATAATGTTCTCTGGAAATATTCCTGAGCCCATTTTGTGATTTCCAATATAGAAGCATGCCTGTATGTGATGCAGTGCCGTCTAAGGGCCCGAAGATCACGGGCACCCAGTATGGTTTTCCGGCCTTGACCCTTACACACAGAGATTCTTCCAGATTCTCTGAATCTTTTGATGATATTATGCACTGTAGATGATGATATGTTCAAACTCTTTGCAATTTTACACTGTCAAACTCCTTTCTGATATTGCTCCACTATTTGTCAGCGCAGAATTAGGGGGATTGGTGATCCTCTTCCCATCTTTACTTCTGAGAGCCGCTGCCACTCCAAGATGCTCTTTTTATACCCAGTCATGTTAATGACCTATTGCCAATTGACCTAATGAGTTGCAATTTGGTCCTCCAGCTGTTCCTTTTTTGTACCTTTAACTTTTCAGCCTCTTATTGCCCCTGTCCCAACTTTTTTGAGATGTGTTGCTGTCATGAAATTTCAAATGAGCCAATATTTGGCATGACATTTCAAAATGTCTCACTTTCGACATTTGATATGTTGTCTATGTTCTATTGTGAATACAATATCAGTTTTTGAGATTTGTAAATTATCGCATTCCGTTTTTATTTACAATTTGTACTTTGTGCCAACTTTTCTGGAATCAGGGTTGTAGTGAAAAATGCAATAATAATAATAATAATAATAATAATAATAATATAATAGTTCTTGAAAAATAAAAAGATGTTCTTTCCATCAAATACTTTTATTCCATATTTTGTTGCTTTTTTTTTTTGCATTTTCTTCTTCTTTAGGTGCATCACAGCAAGAAGGTTCTGGGTTCAAGTCCAGTGGCTGGCGAGGGCCTTTCTGTGCGGAGTTTGCATGTTCTCCACAGGTTTCCTCCAGGTGCTCCGGTTTCCCCCACAGTCCAAAGACATCCAGTTAACATGGGACGGCCTTGGGCTGAAGTGCCCATGAGTGGTGGCGCACGCGTACACAGCGGCTTTGCTCTCCTACGATGAACTAAATTTAATTGTACATTTGCACAGTGACAAAAGGTATTCTATTCCATTACTGCCACCCACTGGCTGGAGTGTGGAACAGGAGATATTGGGTGGGGCCATCTTCTTTTCGCCATTTCCATTAAACGCTTGATCATTTTTGGGGTTTTGTTTTCGAGTAGAGCTTTTATTTCATCCTCGGCTGGTTCAGCAACGCGCGCCGCCATTTTGTTTTTCTCTACTCATGGTATATGAGCTGATATCCTAGTAGCAGAACAGCCAATCAGAGTGCACAATTGCTCATATCCAGTGAATGTGGACAGAATTTTTTTTTTTAAAGCTACTATTAGCAGAGTGGCTAGACTGCAATCGAGATAATCTTGAGGGTTAAAAGCTGTGGCCTCTCGCTGAAACGGTTTGTAAGAATGGATAATTATACCATCAATTTACAAATGCTTATA